>NW_010123084.1:38318-74350 GCF_000699245.1 Pterocles gutturalis
GCGCGTAGGTGCAGTGACTGTAAACCAGCAATCTAACAGCAGTATGATTAGATGTGCTTCAACAGCCACTTCTGACTCATCAGATTAATTTCAGATTACTGCATTCAGCGTCTTTTTAAAATATCAGTGAGTGCTACAACTCAAGAAGAACATCTTCTTAATGACAAGCTAGCTGCCATTAAGTGGATACCCTCTCCTTCCACTAGAGGTGGCCTTTTCTCTTGCCTCCCCGACGTGGCCCTCTTTATTACCACCGACCTGGCTTGTGTCATACTGCTCAGAACCTATGGATACATTCTTTGCCTGTTGTATTTGCATTATTCACATGGATTCATATGCATTTAGATAAGCTATAGGTGTCGTGAACCCACAGATAGTTTTAACCAGCTGACACCCAAAGTGAGTGTGAACGTATAAGTGCAACATGGGCATACTCGCACGGAGAGAATAATGCAATTTGCAAGGAATGCTGCAAGAACATCAGCTTGGAGTGCCATTTCTCTTTTTAATATTAAGCACACAATAACTCCCTAACCCTCTCAAGCTTTGACTCTGTATGTTGTGTGCGTGCAATGTACTGTGGCCTCAAGGATAACCACCCACATGTGTGGGAAGAAGGACAAATCATAGATGGAAATGTTGAAAAGTAAAAGAATATAATATTTGCTATATTATGGCCTCTGAGGCTACGTCCTGTGCTTGTCTCATCTCAGTAACAGTTAAATAATCTAGCACATTAGCTGCACGTTCTGGGCCAAATGCACTGCTAGAGTAACTTTAGTGATGTAATACACATACTTTCCTCTCCTTTAAGCAATGTAAATCCATATAATACCATTGAGCTTGATGGCATTACTCCAAGACTAAATAGCTGTAACTATGAACAGAATTATCTGACTGAACCAAGCTGTTCAGAAAGAAATCAAAGACGTGCCAGGGAGAAAGTGCCTTTTATTTTATTGCTCTGTGACAAGCCATATTTCACAGACATTTTAGATTGAAGCTAAAACTTATGAAAATAGTTGTTTTAAGTCAAGTAACTCATCTACATCACTGTCCATATCAGTCAATATATGCATTTTAACTGATTTGGGAATTGGGTGTTGTCTAGGTCACTTTGTCCAGAGGTTTGTGGGATACTTTTTTTTTTCAGAAAGGATTATGCCTAAACTTTGGCTGCTGTTATTATTTCTACAATCTACTACACAAATGTGGTTACAATTTCCTAACTCCCATTGCCCAAATTTACTTAAACTGCTTCATAAACAGAATTTAAACATGCTTTAGCTAGTGCTTGTGATAGATTACACTTTTCCTCTAATAGACTTCCAAAACCTCTGTTCCAGCTGAGGGCAGTGACCTACAAAATAAATAAAATATGTTTTGTTTCTGTGCTCTGTATCTGTTGCAATGGTCTGTAATCTTTCTGACTTTCCTTCCCCCTCTTTCTCCTGGCTTCTGCTGCTGTTTCACACTGATGATACGGACACACAAGCTTCCTTACAGGGTAGCGTTGGGCAAGTTTAACCACTGCTGTCCACTGAAGGAAGATTTCTGTAATGACGTCTGCCAGTTTTTACAACAGCAGCCTGGGGAGCCTGAACTCAGCAGTCAACAGCTTGTGGGATTAAACAGGAAGAGGAAAAATAATAATTAAAAAAAGCCCCAGCACCAACTGCTTCAGTCTTAATACACTCCGATGATTTTTGTTATCTCAAATCATTGGGATATAAAATCAGAGGGCTTTCTCCTCATTTTCTGCCTTTTACTGTTTCAGCATTCAGTCCAGAGCTGCTGTCACTGTGATTTCATTTTTCAACTTTGAACCTTACTTTTAAGGTTATTTGGTATTTGTATCTTTCAGCTGGTCAGGGATACAGTATGAGAGCATTTGTGTGGAGACTAAATGATGGTCACTTAAATGACAGTGGCTCTTCAGTGCCAAGCAGAGCTTACCTGTAGTGTGTTGGCTGCATGGTGTCCCTGCATAGAGTAAAAATCCATTGAGAATACAGACTGTAAAACCAGTGCTGTTTTACTTCAGATAATCAGTTCTAATATATTTAGTGTCATGGTTGTTTATTTCAATAACAAAAATTAATACATACCACACTAGGATTGCATAGTCCACTAATAGTCCCATATTGATGGGATCAGTGGTGATGGTTGCATAATAAGCTGTCTGAAGTAAAACCACCCTAAAAAGCTCATTGTGTTCAAGGCACCTGCATCGGGAACCCAGAGTATTCTACATCTTGCCTCAGAGCAAAGAGATTAGCCATATATTAACTGTAGGAGGTAGTTTGCTTCAGAGTTTTTATTTCTTTGTCAAGCGGAGTTTGCAAATGGGAAGTTAAAGTAAACTAAATAAAAACAGGATAAAAAAAATAGCCTTTCATTAATCACAATGCTAAATTTGATACATTAACCACCCACATAAACAAAGAATCTTAATTTTAAACATATAGAATTCTAAATACAGGTATTGTTGAGACAAGCAATTTCTCAGAGAGAGTGAAAGAAAAGTCCAGGTCAGAGATGGAGTATGTGTAGCAATAGCATCTCTTTAGAACTATACTCTCCCTCTGGTTTTGTCTACCCTCCAAAATTCTACTTCTGAGACAGCCCAAACAATGGAGACGTTATAAAGAGAACCAGTGGAACAGTGTCCTGCATTGCACTCATGGTTTGTAAAAGAGTGGTTTGTCTCAGCTAACTGTTCCACCTATATAAAATTAATGGTCTCAAAAGACAACTAAATGCGAACTGCTTATAGCAAACACATTGTAGAAATCCACTTAGACGGCACTAACTTTCCATTAATTTTCACTGCACCTTGCCAGAATAAGCAGGCTGCTGGCAGGGTACACCCATGTGTAAGACCAGACCTTGAAAATGTCAGTTCGTAAGGCAGATTGCTCACACCATACTTAAAGTTCTTAAAAGAAAATAATCGGATTTTCAAAACTGTGAGAAATGCACAGATGCCATGGACATGGAGGAGATCTGCACCTTCTAGGCAAGCCAGGTATCTCCTCTTTAGGCACCTAAGTATGGTGTAGCTCTGGCTGCTCAAACTTAAAGATCCTGGTGTAAGTTGGGATCTATAGGATTTTGTACTGCTTAAAGTTTTTTGACTTGATTAGTGATTTTTTTCTATTAGAATTATAAAGATGATGCGTTCTCAAATTTAGGGAGTTTCCTCTTCATGCAAAGACTTCTTATCCTCTTGCTCCCTAAGCCATGCTGGTGTGAGTTCTTCGTGGCTCCATACCTGTAAGTGTGCCACAGGGATTTCACTGAACGGGGGGTTAAATGGTAGAAGCTTGTGTTGATGGTTGGGTGGTGGCACAGGGGGTTGACAGCCCCAGCAATGATGTGGGGGTGGGACGCAGGTCCCTGTCACTAGATGTGGTAAAGGGATCTGGTAAAGTTCTGCCTCCGCTTCCTGGGGTGGTGACTTTCGCAAAGGCTGTGAAATAAATACATTTTATTGGTGGTTTGGAGCTTTAGAATTTGTTTTAGTACTCAATCAGCTGGATGTAAATTAAAGAGCACAGTCTATTAAATCCTCTGTGTAGGTGGATGGTGATCCACTCTAAGGAAAAGCCCTCTTCCTTTTAGTAAATGCTCTCTGGCACTCTGCCTGCCATGAACCTCCTCCCCACTTCTCACACCCTCTTTTAAGTTCAAACTGAAGACCATGTTTGCTTTCCTTAGCAGAGGATATGTATACAAGGGCACATGTGCATTACTAAATCAATCTAAAGAAGTTACATGCCTCTGCCAGTGGATTACAGAATGAGAGCAGCCTCTCATTGTACCAGCAATTTACACACAAGTTTTGTCAAACCCAGTTTCCCGCTGAAACTTGGTATCTCTCAAGAAGCTGCTAGGATGAACATAATGACATTAGTTTAAAACTTACATCATGCTAAATTTTGTTTGAAGACTGTTTGCTTACTTTTTGATGCCATTATATAAAGTTGCTGCTGTTGTCAGATGATACTTTTTGCAAAAAAAGTATCCCTTTGCAGTTCTCATCCAAAGTCCCTCAGGTCTCTGGAAGAAATATAAAGTGATAACAAAAATGATTAAGATGATTAAGTTATAAAAAACTGATAAAAAATTAAGATTAGTAAATCTAGTGTTTACCAGATAAAAGCAAGTTGAATGTGCATAGTGTGTCATCCCTAATTATTTAAAAGTAAATATTGTTCTACATTTATGAAAACCATTAATTTTTATGATTTTTTGCAGGTATATTTAATAGACATAACCCAAAACACCATTTTATGTATGAATCCATGCTTGCACACATTATTTCAAGGACCTGTCCACACGAAATAACTAGCTTGTTTTAAAGGCCAGTTCAAAGACAAAGGCTTTATCCATCTCTACATCTGTTAATTAAAAATGCAAAAGTATATCTTTTTGTATCCGTGAATTTTATTCCCTGTAGCATATTCTTAACAGGGGAAAGCTTAATGGTCTATTAGTAGCAAATAAAAAGCCTGATGTTGATGTGGAGATGGGTCTGTGGTTTAACACATGCAAGTTGCAGTTTATGAGTTAAGAGAAACATATCTTCTCTTGTATGCTGAAGAGTCATATGATGTTTTGTGAAATAAATGTCTGATGTTTTTCTTCTGACTCTTGAACTTGTCCTGTAGGACAAAAGAGATGCATCAGAGCAACGCTGTGGGCTCCTTCTCACCACTCGTACCTTTATGTCAAAATATCGCATCAGTGTATGGTAAGTTCCATGACTACTTTGTAACTGATTAGTATCATGTACTGACAAATCTTATCTTATACTATTGGCATACATCCAAATCTTCTGATACACAAAATAAATGACATTTTCGATGTAATTTGAGTTTTGCTGGTGTAAAATGTGGAATGTTCGACAAATTTAGAGATGAAGGGTAGTCCTAACTATGCAGACCTTATTCTGGTAGTTGTATAATACCCTCCAAGAAGAGGAAAATATCATTTACAGGGGTTTTCCATACAAGGGGCTTGCAGTTTCTACAGTTCCCAGGAGATGGCATACATCTTTTGGAAAAAAATGACTGCTCACTTCCTAAAGGAGCAGTGAGGTGTAGGAGGAAATACTTCAATGCACCATTCAGTCCTGAGATTTCCACTTGAAAAATTGAAAGTCAGTTGGCAAACCCCTTGGGATTTAGGAGAGATGGAATGGGGATTGCCATCCACAGAGGAGAGTACATATGAATGGCTCAGCAGGAGGAGGGCGAAGAATCTCCACCCAGCAACCGCATTTTCTTTGTGGCATAATATATGTAAGACTATAATACAATGCCCTCCTACTTTCATCTTTCTATATTGCCACTCATCAGCATTACAAAGAACATAGCTATTAAAAGAACTGCCTCTTGGCACCCAAAAGCCATAGCACTGTATTTTCTACAACAAAAAACTCAAGCCTCTATTATTTGTTTTGCTACATTTGCAGCAGTCTCCCCATTAAGCTTGCTTCTCACAGCTCCCTGATCTCATTCCCTGTTGGATCTAGATCAGACACACAAGAGGTCAGGCTGACTTTCAAACCTTCTTGCGGGCTGGCAGGCATAGAAAAGTGTAACAGTAATAAGGATTAAAAAGTTCTCAGATGGGCCTACCAATGTGGAAAGCCCCTCCCTTCCCCAGACTTGCCACCCTCTGAAACCCTTGGCGTAAATACTGGAGACAGATTTATCCAGAGAACTTATATTAACCCCTAGTTATTCAGGCCAGCACTTGCAAGCACAGGGGCCTGTCCTGAATCTTCTACAAATACACTCTGAGGCACTTCAGTAAGGTTTTCAAAGGTCCTGCAGCTCTTGCTAATGGAATAGAATTGCCACCCATCCCTTGTGGTAATCCCAAATCCGGGAAGTGCAATCTGAGGCAGTGACGGGCCATTGGACATTGCTCTCAGCGTGTGGGTATTTGTGGTAAATGAGAACTGGCACATCATGGTTTGTGACACACTGCCTCTATGTTCAAAGTGACATAAAAAAAAAAAAAAAATTAAAATCTCTTGCTGAAAAGGAAGCAATGTGACCAGCAGCAATGGCTACAAGAACCAAAATCTAATCTATCAGCAGTCAGCTCCCTACCTGCTGACAGCCAAGACTAAGGTAGCTGAGGTGGAGAAAGCAGTGCGTTGTGTCAGCTGTCGAAGGAAGCTGCAGCCAGAAGGAAAATCAGAAATATTTAAGAATTGGTTGCCCGGCTACTGCAGCAACCAGCATCTTCACCACACATTGCAGTCCAGGGATTAGCTTGACTGCAAGCAGAGTCAGGTCTAAAATTGGTCACAGGGGATGTGTGATGTTCCACACCTGCGTGTTTCAGAGCAACACGCTGAGCACGGGACTCCTGATTCATCAGGTTCAGACTGTTACATTGCAGGCAGCCTAGGCACTGATTTGTGGGAGTGCAAATTAAAGAGGGCTGTAACCGTCAACAGCCACTGCCAGGGTTTGCACGTGCTCTTCGTTATGTGATGGGTACATGGCTGCACCTCCCCATTCCTCCCATGAGCACCAGAGAGGGAGCTGTTCCCACAGCCGCTATATAAAAACAGCTATAGAGGATGAATAGCTCCAGATCTCCCTGGTTTGTTACTGCTACCATTCATGTGGGCCAAATTTTAGGTAAGGCTTCGCTGTTCAGAACAAGGCTCACTTGTGTCACTGCCTGGATTGCCCGCCTCTTACAGGTGTTCCTTCAGCTGCGAGCAGTGACTGGAGCCTGAATTTAAATGCACTAAGACTGGAACAGGCAACCTGTCTTAGTTCCCCAAGGCAGTGAACCCCCTAACTGGAGCCCCCCGTGCCTGCGCCAGTGTGCTGTTGGGACATGCATTCTGTATACCTAATTGGAGAACGGCCCTTACTGTGCATCATGGTCTCTCAGATGGGTGCTCAGGTGCCAGGCCACCAATTGTGAGACATAACATGCCCCCCTCAAAGACATGCTGGAAAAACTTAAAGAGACTTGACAGTGTGCTGCCTTCTTCCACAGTGTTCAACGGTGACAGAGGTAGGGCAGGTTTCAGACTTCGGAGCGTCACAAAGGATTCAGATGAGCCTATGCCAGCTCCACTAAAAAAAAAGTAAGCAAAACAGCTGGTAGCAGGTAATTGGTGCATTTTTGGAGCTCATGAGGAATGTTTGAAATGCACTTATCTTGGTGTTAGAGGATAGTTTTAAAAGAGCTCCCTGGATTTGCTGTAGTCAGCTGCTTGCTTATTTTACCAAATAAATACAAGCCACTGCTCTTCAAGAAATGAAAGGTTAAATTTGGATGCTATTCACAGGAAATGGGACTGTAAGGGTGAGTGTGTGTTTTGAAATACGGATGTTACAATTCCCATTCTAGCTTGCAAAACAAACCTGAAGCCCGTACCATTTCACTTGAATGATTTATAAGCACATCTTTAAAAAAAAAAATCACTTATTCAGTTCCTCGCAATGGCTCTTGGTACACATGAGGCTCAGCAGCCTGCTTGTTTCTCGTGCTGCCAACATTATTGCTGTTACTGATGGCCAGACTGTGGCTGCCCAGGAGCAGGTGTGTGAGTTGAGGGGAGGTGGGGAACCTCAAAGCCTTCGTCTCCTTGGGCACCTATTCAACAAGCAGCAATCACAGTCTTGCTTCTTTCAGTTGCCAGTTCAAAGAGCAGGCAAGCCACGCCATTGGTTGTACCTACACAGTTCAAATGTGGTAAATGCATTTCCCTCCAACACTGCCCGCTGGGCTGGTCTGGAGATGTTCGTGCTGCATCTTGGGATGTGTAGGTGAGTAGTAGCTGCTCCAAGCACTGGGGTTCAGCAAAGAAAATCAGATGGCTACTTGGACTTTCTGAGTCTCTTCTTTTATTCACAGGAAGACAAGTTCTGCATTTCTGTTAATTTGAAAAGGCTGGGTCTTTCAAGAGTATCTATATAGTCTGCTCCATTGCTCAGGCCCTCTGACACCTGAAGTCTGGTTTCAGATGGGTTGGACACCCAGGAATGCACAGGGGCTGTCAGGTCTTTGCTGCTCTGAAAACCAGGAAAGTGCAGCTGTAGGAATTTTGCCAACTAGTTAGGGAGAATAGGAACAGATTTAAATACAGACACACACATGCAGAAGCACGAGTGGAAGAAAAAGTGAAAATGAGATCAAGGACATACAGACATGGATTATTAAAGCATTAATTAATGATTTAGGATTTACTCTGAACCATGCCAAAATGGAACAAACCAAAGAAAGGTGTTTCTCAGTTTTGTTTGACTAATGGAGAATCTAAACCATACTTAATATATCATCAGGTTCCAAAAATAAACTTATCTGACACCATGTTGTCTATTTTTTCAGTGAGATTTACTGCTCTTTAAAGCTGAAATATACAAAGGGGGTCCTTTACCTGGTAATGATAAATGGCTTATCTCTGTTGACTTCACTGAGCTATGGTACATTGGTCTGATTTTTAAATATCTTACCTAAAGGGCTAGACAAACTTTGAGGAGACTGGCACTAAAACCTGCTTCTAAATGCAGGTACTGTAACAGTTTTTCTAAGGACTAAGAAATATTCCAGGTTATTAGTATGAAGCTTGCAAAATGATGAGGACATTTCCAAAGATAGGATACACTTTACCCCTGGAAACTGAAACTTTTCTCATGGAAATGCACATATATTTTTCATGACTTATCCTGATTCCTTTTCCTAAGGAAGAAGTTGCTCAGCTTAGTCTTTCCCTTTAACATTCTGTGCAGTATCATGTTACAGAGAATTAGAAACTTTCAGGGCCTCAGCCCTCTCAGAACTGAATTGACAATGATTAACATCATCATTTCAATGATTGCCACTTTACCCATCTCACAGATACCCTAAAGGTTTTCTTCCATCGTGTAACCACAGCTGAACGCTAAAAATGCTTTCCACTGTAGGAACAGCTATCTGAAGATCATTTTCATTTCTCTTTTTCACGTGCAACTGTTTATGCCATTCTCAGAGTAATGCTAAAAAAATGGTGGTAAAAGCAGAAATGAAAGCAGTTGGGGAAAAAAAAAAAAAGCAAGCTGTTTCAATACGGTTAAAATTAAGACTTTTAGGGTTAACTCTGGCTGTGGAAAATAGCAACAGCCAATCTCAGGGGCAGAAGATCCAACAAGAAGATGCACTGAGCTTGTCACCAGGAGAGTTACTGGCTTCTACTCAGAGAGGACATCTGCCAAAACTCGATCTGATCAGGGTAGAGTTAGCCTGATACAAAAACAGTTCTGTTAATCAATTGTTAAGGACCAGGCAGGGAAAAGCTACAATTTGGTCTCAGAGCAGTCACTGCACCATAAAACTTCCTTGAGAATGGTTTTATATTTGTTTCGCAGTCTAAATGTTTTGATTACCAAGGCAGTGTTTTCCCATGAGGCATATCTTAAAGAGATGTGGTGCCAAGACCAAGTGGGATGAGATGATAAAATATAAGAAGCTGGAAAATGAGAAGTTTGAAACTCAGCTGTGAAAATGTTTATTGGATAAATGTTTACTCTGCTGCATGCTCGTATTTATTTTTCTTTTGAACCTTTGAGTCTCCTTACTGCTTCACTGAGACAATTAATTCTCCTTGGAAAACATGACACGGTTAATTAAACAGGTGAGAGAAACTAGTTTCTCAACTGTCTGGAGATTCAAAGATCCAGTTGCAATTTACAAAGAATATATTACAGTTGTCAATGTGAATCCTGGATTGTCAGAGAATGATAAACACATGGATGCCGTAGAAAATACCCTTCAGAAACCTGAGATCTTACTTATCAAGCCAGTCCTCTGCTGTTCCAGGTGGTCACAGCATACTGTTCTTTTCATGAATGGATTGTGCTTCGTCTTAAAAATACCTAAGGATTTTGTCCCTTTTTTCTTTCTAAAGGCTGGTTGCTCTGAAACCTTGCTATGCTGATGGTTGAGAAACAGATTCTGGCTGTTTTGTGGCCTTTTCTTCTTGTGCCAAAATTGTTCGTAGTTCCAGCAGCCTATCTTCATCCCTGATGTTAATCTCTGTGCTGTATTTATGAAGGTATATTTTACGTTCTTCTAAGTCTTCACCTTGATAGTCCGAGCAACACAAACTTGGGGGCACATCTTTGTGTCGAGGCTTCACACGTGAGCCAGCCCACGTGTCATGGCCACTGCATCTTCTCTTTGGAGACCACCCCAGCTCTGGTCCCACTCTCTCACACTTCGTATCCACCAGCAGGCACCAACAGGGGCTTGGAAGAGGTGCTGAAGAAGGCAGCTAAACCGAAGCCCCCATGAAAATGGCTTGCAAAAAGAGCACTTTGACAATGAGCTTGGGCCTCCCTTATATAGAAGGTAAATCTAGAAAATGTCACAGAAATTGCCTGATGGGTCCGTATAAATGAGACTAAATGCTTTGAGGCAGAGACTGTTACTTCCCCTATTTTTGTCTTAAACCTAGAATGATGTGGCCTTTATCAGTGGCCTCTTGGTGCTACTGCTATCTAAGCACTGAGTATTAATAGCTTCAAACAGGAGGGACTGTTTAACCACCCTGTATATCTGTTGTACTAAGGAAGACCTGTGCAGTTAGCTCTATTTATGTCAGGAGGGACTTAACATGACAAAAAGGCACCAATATGGCTAGGGAATGAGATGAGAACACTCTGGCAGTCACCTTTCTTTACTACTCCAAGCAGTAAGATGTGCTTCTCTTTGCCTCTCACTAGTAACTGCAGACTTTCTTTCACACTTTTCCACACAGGGAGATCAGGCAACTGTATGTAAGTTCTTTACATTTGACTATTGTTCAATGCATGTTTTATTTCACTGTTTTTAATGTATTATCTGTAAACAAGCACTACTGTTTGGCCAACTGTTATGTTTTGTTTAAAGTGACTTAAGTCTCAGTTATTTGAGGAATGCTCCTGTAGTCCCTTGAGTAGACAGTGCATAACTCACAATTATCTAATTTTTTGGCAAAAAAAAATAGATCACTTTTATGCATCTTTTACATAGCTGTTAAATATCAGACATACATATTCACTTCAACCCCACCACATCTGCAATTGTGGTTGAAAGTAAGAGGTTCTCACTATAGCAACCAGAGCATGTTCAGGTTTTTTTTGTTTTAAAATACCAAGAGCCAGATTTTTCTCTCAGATCCTCAGTAGTTTTGTTTTTCTAATTTTTTTTTTTTTTTTTTTTTAATGCTCGAGAGTGAATAAAGTCCCAATATTTTTCCACTACACGTGTCTCAAGATCAATCTGATTTTGGCAACTTTCAAGACAAACAGTTTGCTGATTTTCCTCTCAATACAAAATGTATTAATGGATCTTCAGGAGGGGCTATGATTCAAATGGATCTGGACAGAATTAGTGACGATGAAATGTTTACTGCAGTAGATTCTTTCTGCGGAGCCCTTAGAACTAATTCCAAATGCATACATGACTGCAGACTTTTAATTGGATAATTCTTGCCTGTTGACTTTCTTCCAGCTTTATCCTGTAAGGCAACGTGTGTCAAGATTTCAGAGTCACTTGCATATATGTGTATCCCTCTTTTTCATCCATACGTGTAAACAACTGTTTGCCCATGCAAAATGGATCCTTAGATGTGCAAATATTTGATCTTCTTGCATAAATATTTTTTTGCAAGTAGATCTGTTTCCAAGAATGACTACATGAAATACAGATATGTTTGAAATGAAATTAAATACAATTAAATACCGATTTGTTTAAATGAATGACTACATACACAAAAAGAGGGCCTTTAACTCTGAGATTGGGGACTTCTGTCTCATATAATCTCAAGTTTATTGTCTTTCTTTATGTATGTGGAACTACCTCACTAATAAAGCGGTTTTAACAGTGAACCTAGCAGATGTACCAACAAAACATCTAAGCACATGCTTAATTTTAGGGGAGTTTAAGACCCAAGCAAAGTTAAGCACAGGCTTCAGAGCTTTTCTGAATGGGACCCACATTTAGATCCAACACTCTATGTTTTTCCAGGCTTCCCAATTTCCTACACTGCAAGAGAACTAAATTTCAATGGAAACAGTTTATAGAGGATGCAGCATTAGGTGTTGTCAGATGTATTTTATAGCCAGATTCCTTTTGTAATCAAAGCTGATCTGAGAAAGGGCTGAGAAATTCAAACACATGCTGTGCACTGTATCTAGCATTTCCACGGTTGTTAAGGAAATAGTGGTCCTATTGATCTGTGCATTACCTTGCAGTTCTCCAAAAATTAAGTCTGTGATATTCACCTCTCCAGAAGAATTTATGCATTGGCCTTTGAATGTTATTTGACAGCACAAATATTTATGTTTAATAAAACTGACCAACCTATTAAGTGAGAATCACATTATTCACATGTAATCAATGTTCAGTTGGTGGTCCTGGGTGCTGAGAGCTATTTCTGAAGAGCATTACATTTGTCGTCATTTCACACTCAGATAGATAGTTGTTGTAGAGCAATATCACAGATGATTAGTTATGCAGTACTGTTTTGTTAAAGGCTGAGCCCTGAGCAGGGGGCTACAAGAAAACACATTTCCCTGGTGTTGACGTGTCAGAAGGGAATTTGTGTTCCTTGACAAATGGTCTTTCCCATAGGTTATTAGTGCACAGAACAATTGCTGTCTTCCAGAAGGTTTCTGGGAAATAGAGAACGCCTGTGGTACGAGGGTGGGAGAGCACCTGAGACCCCGTGACTGCTTTTGTTGGTTTTCAGGTATGGTATACAGAGGGGTAAGGCAAACCTGTCTTCTCTCCTGTCATCCTCCCTATGGTTTTCTACCAAGATTTTGCTGCTATGTCTATGCTTCCCATTCCCTAGTCTCCCTTGTATTATTGTCACAGGATGAATGTGGAAATCCAAGACTTTGTCCCTGGTACCTGGAATTTGTTGGCTCTTCTGGACAAGGTAGGGCTGAATATATTTCATAAACTTAGAAAGAACCAAGAACACCTGATCAACTTTCGACAGTGACTTTAATGGCACTTAAAATTAGAAGTCAAGTCTCATAACAGTGTTCCATAAGTAAAACAAAATGCTTCTGGTTAGAAATATTTTAATTTTCCATTTACAAGACAAGTTTGTAGCTATTTTTATGTCAAGTTGTTCCCCACCTTTGCCTCCCCGTCTTTTTGCTGATTCGTATGTGATTACTGCTACCTCAGTGCTAGAGAGATTACTTTTTCTGTACTGCAGATACTGTTTTCATCTGCATGTTATAAATATGTACAGTAGGCTCAGCTTTCAGAAGTACGGCTTTTTATAAGACTTTAATTAGGTTTGGTCTTTTTTGCAAATATTTTGTTTCTATTTTGTTTAAATTTATTTCTGACTTGGCAAAACAATCGTGCACTTCACCTTCTTTTTAAAAAATGTGCAAAATTTTCTGTGCTAAATAGTTTAATTCCCAGTACACTTCCAAAATTGCCACTTAGTGAAAACCAACCACAAAGACAAACCCTGCTATTTAGCAGTCATGTTTAAGACAGCAAAGATCAGCTTCCATGTGGACAGGGCCTTCGGATCAAACAGGAGGAATGGGCTAAGAGATTGTATGACTGCAAACAGATGAAATCATGTGACAGGCTTTATTGCTGGTGAAATCTGTTTCCACTTGCTGCCACCCACTAATTTGACAATAGATTGCATCATGTGGTTACAGCAACTGAGATGACTAGCAACCATTTTAAATTGTTTTCCTTAAAGGGGAAAACACCCCACAAAAGCAGTGGAATAGAGAGACAGTGTTGTGAACATATTTTAAATTTTAGATAAATGCAGTAATGTGTGCTGCAGTATATGAAATTTAACATAATCCAAGTATTCAGTGAGGAGTAAAGTATTAGCCAAAATTTGTTTATTGAGAGATTATTCTTAGTGGAAAAAGACAGCTAGGAGGTTTGTTAAGAGTAATTTAGCTCATACTAGAATTGCAATTACCACCTAAGTGCTGTATGGGAAATGCACATCTTTCAAAGCAGAAAAATAAATAGTAATGAACTCTTAGCTTAAAAAATGCAATTCTCTCCATGTTCTTTTCTTGTAAAGAAAAATCTACATTTCAAAGGAATATTTTCTTACATATGGAAATGCTTATTTTCTAGCTACTGAAGATCTGCCAGGAAATATTAGAGAATATCATGTTCAGAGTTTTAGAAGGCAAATTGCTTCTGCATACACTGTATCTAGCAGACAGCTTTACGGTGCTCTTTACCTGTCTGTCATAACATCATCAGTTTTTCCAAAGTACCTGAAGCCTTTGAAAGTTAAGAATTGTAGCAGTATACCTTCATATGACACATGTATTTAGCAATGCTAAGCTGATTAGCAAGTAAATATAAACAACAGATTCATGTGCTTTAAACCTAATTATTAAATGTTCCTTGATGGAGGGAAAAAAACCACGTAGAAATTAAATATGTGCATCAGCATAAGAAGGTGTATTTTAAAGAGCACTTATCAAAGCACACATAATGTCGCTATGCACCTTTAAAAATGAGTTTCAGGTGTACTTTATTGTCTTAATTTATATCCCAGGGAAGAAGAGAGGGCCACCTTAGCTGTTGAAGAGCTGGCTTTTTAGATATAAACACTGACTTTAAAACATCTCAGCAGCATTTTTAGATTGTCACAGTGAGCAGAAACATCCATGCTAGCCAGATGGGAAATTTCATATGCATTTCTTAAACTGGGTAATTTTCTTCCTCAGTGCAGAGAAGCCAAGAGCTAATACTGAGGTCTGGGACATACTTTCAAATGCTTTAATGTCAAATTTTAGGAACCCAGAAAGCCTTACTTTTTTATTTGTTTGTTTGGTTTTACTTAGAGAGAAAGCAGTGCATTTCCTGCAGTTTATTCTCAATCTGGTTTAAACCTTTCTGGTATTCTGACAGAAAAAAAAAAATCTTTGAAACTCCTGGGATAATTTGAAAAACTACTTCAGAGATAAAAACTGATTTCTCCTTAGATTTCATATTGAGACAAGTTTTAACTGATTGAGTAAGAGCTGTCGAAATGCCGCATGGTCATACCTTTGAGGAAGTTTTCATCACCACTGCATTTACCACTTATTCAGCCTTCACCTTATTTTAGCAAATCACAAAGGAAAATAGCTCTCATACCTCTCTCTGTTTGCCATGTGGTTTCTTTCATTCCTAGTAATTTTTTCTACTTGCTTTTGATTGACTCCAAATTACAGAGTCAAGATCAGTTTTACTTATTGGATCAGCACAACGCAAATAAATTGCTGCTCTTGGTTACTGCTTAGTGCCCGCAAGGGAGCAAGGCCAGCGCCCCTGCCCCACGCCGGCTGCTACCCAGGAAAGCGCACGCTGGAATGCAGACATCCTGAGGAGAGCTCCTGAATGCAGCAATGGCCCAAGGCTGCTTTTCAGAGAAGGAGGAAAATTAATTCAAACACAAATCTTTTTGAGGAAGCTGCTCTTGCAGGCAGACAGACCAGGATGTGGAGTCAAGAGAAGCTCCAAGTGGGATTTGAAAATTAAGCGCACTGAAGAGGTGTACCTTGGGACTGCATGCATTGTAACGCACTTGGTGTTCATGCTTAAATTTTAAAAGCAGGTTTTAGCAAAGTTCAGCACTGAAATTTCCTGATACTTAATAGTTGTAAAAGCATGTTTTTGGAAAACAGCAATTGAGGAAGATTGTCACTGGTTTGGAAACTCTGAAAAATCCTTAAAAACCTCTAAGCCTTATTTTTTTAATTAGTAAAACCAGAAATCTCCTTTGGAAAAAGCCCACATATTTTGTAGCTTAGCCGAAAAACCCCAGAACATCAGTAAAATCTTTCCCAACTGCTGTTTCTACATGATCTCATAAAGGGGTTTTAAGCAGGTGAAATGCAATTGGAAGGGAGCAGAAAAGCTGGGGCTTCCTACTCCATGTGAAATTACTTGAGTTCACAAAGAGGAATTGTGGCCATCCCTCAGAAATGCCACCACACCAAATGTCTTTAAGCAATGATTGACAGCTTGGTGATTTCTCTGCCTGCAGTGTACCACTTTTTGTGTGCTTCCACAATCTAACAGTTTTGATGGTAATGACTAGTACACATGTAATTCAAAGCAGTACCAGCATTGACCATTCTCGGCTTGGCATTCAGACAATGAAGGAAAATAAGGTGTAATTTTCAGTTCAGTAAAAGACCTGTGAAAAACTGGAAAACCAAATGACATGCTAACTTCCCTTTAATGAATATAGTAGTCAAATGACTGTTTAAAAAATAAAGATTTTGCATATCTTATCACGAGATCACTATGCACCAGGTTAAATGGCATAGCTGATCAACAGATGACTATGACCCAGTTTTCTTATGGGTAGGCTAACCTCAAAAGATTCAACAGATCTTTTCAATTCACAGAAGGATGAAATTACCTATATGCTTATGCAACTTTTAGTCAAGCCTCCTGCAAGTCAACAGAACTACTACTCATGCTTATAAATCTAGCCATGTGTAGAAGGATTTTTAGGACCAGGTACTAATGTTTACCTCAGCTCCTAAACTGGAAATAATGTCAATGCTATCCTAAATAACTCCAGGGTGAAAGTGCTACAAAAATTCTTGCGAGAAATTTTGGAGATTCTTTTGCAGCATAAAAATTTGTTCCATTTATTCACTGTCTCTTGTCTTTCATGATGAATACAGGCGTGTGCACTTCATGCCTGTTTTTTTTTTTGCTTAGTTTTTCATCCTTTTTGGGTCTTTATATTTAACAGTCCTGTAAGATTCATCACTATTTCTAAAGTGGTTCAAGGATGTGTCTAGAGCTTGAAAATGACAGCTTGGATCTCTGCTGGACTTTGTATATAGCCTTGCTGACTGTGTCTCTTTTCAAAAGTTTTTTCAGTTGCTAACTATGCAGTTGTGTTTGCTTGGGTTTTGCCTTTTTGGGGTGCATGTGATCCTTCTGACATGTCAGATAGGTGCTCCAGCCTTTCCTCTCCCATCGTCTCTGCAGGGAGCTGTCATGGGGCTATCTCTGGGAAGTGTTGCTTTGCACCGTGAGGAAACTTTGTTCCTCCCAGGAACTACAACGCCTTTGGGTCAGGTCCTCCAACTCCTTTCATTCAGATTCCTAATTCAATCAGAACTCAATCCCTACATGCCACAAACTATGCCATTGCTTAGCAGCTTGGATGGGAAAGGATTGGTGGAACCTTTTCAGTTTTGGAGACTGAGACCCAGGTCCCCTTGCTAATGTGGCACTGACAAAAAGAGGGTGATACAGGCAGGGACCGGCAGTCAGCAGCTGCTACAGGTATCCAGTGACCAGCTGCATGGCTGTGAGTGGCCCTTCAGGGCTACCAAAAAGAGCCCTGAGCAGTCTGTGACAGAGGCATGGGACCATCGCCCAAGGGTGGGATTTTGAGCTGTGAAAAGCAGCATGCACAGTGCTGCATACTGGACCCAGCCAAGCCTCCCCATGTAAAGGCAGCAGGATGAGACTCGACAGTGCAGAGGCAGTGGGGTGAGGGAAGGAGGAAGGCTGCAACTCTTCCCAGTTGCTCTCTGTCAATCTGTTTGGTCTGAGGAAAAACTACAGCAAAAGTTGACATTGCTGAGGTACCCAAGACATTTGTTTCAGGGAACTGAAAGAACTGAGAGTCACTGGGTGATTCAGTGAGCTGTCCTGGGATAATAATTTAGGAGATACTTTGATTTGTTTTTTTTCTTTTCACGTTCTGAGAACGTACACAGAAATGGCATTGGTGAATCAGGGCATTTCATTCATTAATCTCGGAAGCTGCATGACTGATACTTCAATAATAGTTATTGAAAAGCCACAAAAAGACATTTTATTCTAGTCAGTGTATACAGATGTTTAGATACTGTTGCAACACCAGATGTGGTTCTTAAGGACTCAGCCTACCTCTTCACTCCTCTGTCTCAGTAGGACCTGGACAGTAGTGAAGAATGATTCAGCTATTCTCTGTGCTGGTGGGAGGTAATAGCAGAAAGTACAGTGGTCAGACAAAAAAGATGGTGGAAATGACTTATGATTAGATCAGATGTTAGTGAGCTCAGAACCTTAATCTTATGACTTCTGTTTGTTTTTTAACAAAATGGTTATAAGTATTTTTAATGCAGAGAAATTCCATCAGGTGGAGGCAGAATGGTTTAGGAAATTTAAGCACAAAGGCACTTTCCAAGACCTCTCCAAGTCCTATGGGCTGATGGTGATGAGAAGAGCTGGACAGCAGGGTGCTTTCTTGATGTGCAGTATTTGTCCAATAATAACCATGAACTTTATTACTCTTACTGAGGAGCTATATATTCATGCAACTGCTGTTTATTTGCTTATTTTTGTCAATTTTATCTCTTAATCGTTATATCTCAGTTTTAAGCTGAGTGGCATCTTAGTTCACTTACTGATATTCTAATTCACTTTATTTGCTTTTCTTCCTTTAAAATCCCAGGAATTCTTTTGAAAACACCGAGTACCATGTGGTTTGAAAAGTACCATCAAATGTATTTGCAGTGATAGTTCGACTGTCTGTTCCTCTTTTGCTTACAAGTTTTCTTTGACATTTTCCAATGTATTTTTTCTAAGCTTCAAGAGATTGGTCTGTGTTTTTTATTTTACTGGTTCAGGCAAATGCTCAAGTTCAAGTTGCTTTGTGTGGATGATTACTCTGGAGTCACAAAGTTGGAAAAAAAGCATTTCTAAACTACAATGGGGCTTTCAAAGGCCACACTAATCATGGCTGTAGTTGCAAACCTCCAAGCTGTAAAGTACAACTAGTGAAATCCTGCAAAAGAGATAGTGTAATTGTGGAATTGTTAATGAAAAACTTCTTGTAGAAGGACAGATAAAGTCTACACAGGAGTGTCTATGCAAGCGTGATAGCAGTGGACCTGTACTATGCAGGCCTTGTGTTGCTGGAAGAACTGGTCTAACCTGACTAACAGAAGTTCAGGATTTTATCTGGCTTCAAACTTAAGGGTGGATGCAGGCATGACCTATAAAACTTTGTAGCATAAACAAAAAAACTTCCCAATTTGTATCTGCAAGATCATGTGTCTATAAAATGATGATGTTTACTTGTCTCGAAGATTATCACACTGAAAACTATGATTTGTTCAGAGAGCACTGTAATGGGGCCAGATAAGTACCATCCATAAACAGGGACTTCTAAAAAACATTTTTCTACTGAGAAGTAATAGCTGCTCAGCTTAGAGTTTCCAGCAGCTCCAAACAGCTGGCATTGCTTCAATTATAGTGAACAGGGCCTCTTTCTGTTGGCAATGGCAATATTGATGGCAATGGAGCCATCATATTGTTCTGCAAAGAAAAAGAGGATGGACAGGCTACTACTGTTATTATTATTATTGTTGTTATTATTATTTGCAAGATTGTGAGAAGGTGGAGGTTGCAAACCTTGAGATGGTACAGACCTTACTCTTACCATTTACAAGGTTGCCTGCACAAAGCCTTGCTCAAATCAATGGACTTGAAAAAGGAATAAAATCACTGTGAGTCTAGTCACATTTTGGGCTATGTTAATCAAACACTACATTGCAGCCTCAAAGCTCAGGAAAACCATGAAGTCATCTTCCTACCCGTAGCTCTTGGCTTGCTTTGAACCCATGTGTGCCCTGCTTCCATGAATTAGAGTTGAGAGGAATGACTGACCCAATTTATGAGGGACATGCAACCCATAATATAGAGAATATGGAGTACTGCAACCATTCCCACTTCTGCCTCAACATGCCCCTATTCTTACCAATGCTGTTGGCTGTTGAAAGAGGAGCCTCTACATCAGGCATAAAGCTGGCTGAAAATCTGAGCTTTTAAGTATTTCTGTGAAAAGGAAGTGCATGTGAACCATTTCTTGATTTTTCTTCCAACTGGAAGAATTGTCCCAGCTGGGATCTTCCTCTTTTGGCAGCTCCTGTACCCCGTTCAGGGAGCATAGAACAGCCTTGTCTGGTCACATTATTTTGCATGTGAAATAGCATGCTTAACTACAAATAATGACAATAATATGTCTCGATGTCATGGTAGCTATTGACCTAACAAAAGTAAGATTTCTTAATATTATATTAAAACCGAAACCAGGAATCATCAGGAATCAAGCTGCAGTTTCATTATCTTTACTTGAACTCTCCTTAAGGTTTCAACACAGTAGTGAGTTCTTTTGATAAACAGAAAATTAATCACCATGTTACAAAAATAATACCATGAGAATCCTACAGAAAGCAGAAAGCTTTCCTTGCAGAATATTTTTCCTCTGACTGATTATAACATTTTTTCCTAATACATGCTGGAAACTCAACACCTCTCATTACGCACCTGAGAAGTGTATAACTCCTAAAAAAGACTGTCCCATTATTTACAAACTAAATGTGTATTAATTGAAAACAGTATCTGAGACTAGAAATAACTTATGCACTGACAATTTACAAGAGGTTATCTCAACACCTATTTTTCTGTGAGTAATAAAAAAGTCTTGTTGTTGCCATAGAAACTGTCATATCTCTACCTACACTTCTCAAAGAAACACACTAATATACTAATTTTTGTGTGTCCTACCCAGTGCTTGAAGGTAATCCTGAATACTGTTAACAAATGGTGAAAGAAATAAAGCAGCATTAAGTGACAGTTTATTATTACCAGGCCTAAAAATCTGTAGTCAAACTAATAGACAAATCTCACGAGACAAAGTTGTTGTGAAGTTCAGACAAAGCCAGCTACTCTGTGGTTTTCAAGTCCCCCTGCACCAGTGAAGTTGCTTTAGGTTGGGATCGATTTATCCTTGCAGTGAACATTTAAACAAGATAACTGGAAAGAAAGGAAGATTTTGTTTTCCAGAAATGCTGTTTTGGGAGAAATTTATAGTTGCTATTAACAGGTGAGATCAATAATTCACATCACTGCTTTTAAATATTATGCTAAAATGCCACAGCAGTAAATTTTTATTTCCCTTCTGATATTGTTTGCACCTTCATTAGAGCAAAGCTCTCTCATCACAATCACTCTGTGTGTTAGAAGGAAATCGTTTTAGCTGACACAAGTGAGATACTTAAATCAGGTCCCTGTTATATTTTTATTAATTCTCTAGTTTCTCTTGTCACTTGGATACCGTCCTGAAGGAACAGAGAATGCTCAGGTTGTTGCTATGTAGAGCGTCTTCATTTACAGCAGAACCATCAAGTAAGTAGATACAGTTACAGCTTTAAACTTAAGGTTTTTTCTTTTTTTTTTGGCTCTTAAGTTTTAAAACACATACAGTCTCAATTTTTTCTGGCTCTCCATGTACTATTTTTGTGATCCCTGGATTCTGTCCTATAAAGTGCCAGGTTGCTTATGTCAATTAAAACATGTTTTTGAAGTGAGAAAAGGTAGGGAACTTTTATTTTGGGGACTTGCTTCCTCATATTGAATCAGTGAAGCACGATTATGGCTAGAGTTTGATTATAGTCAGGAGTCAGTAAATTTAAGGGTTCTAACAAGCTCTAACTTTCAAGGCTAACTAAAAATTGCATTACAGCATAAAAACCACTCAGCAACAAATCTGTCTGGGTACTAAAAATGGATTGGTTTATATATTAATGTACGTAAGCATATGAAATTCATAAATTTCTCTTCCTCATTATCCTACAGAAAGATTGCATGTTTTGGTTTGCTAAGAAATGCAATATTGACCATATATAAACTAGACTGCCAGAGGAGGAAAGATTATGTTTCGGTTATAAAGTTTTGCAATTGGAGTTTTGAGGAGACTGTTGGGGTGGAGATGAGACCTGAAAGGAACCTTTTTCATCTCTGCTTGCAATGACAGAGCAAAAAAGACTCCTCTCAAACCCTGCCTGCGTGACCTTGGTCTGACTGCACAAAAAGCCTCCAGGGATATACAAGTAAATAAGTGTCACAGAACTTTGCAACTAGGAAAATGGATTTATATGAAGTTACCAAGGAAATTCAGTTGAGTTCTGTAGCCCCAATATTTTCTTTTCCTTGCTAAGTCTTGTACTCCTTGAGAATCACAGGAAGGAGGGAAGAATACAAAGTGGCTGAGGGTACAGCTGCATGAGACTGACTAGTCTGGATGTCAGTATTCTGTTTGCTCTAAGGATTTGCTTGGCACAAATAAATTATAGGCCAAACCCTCAATTTCTTACGTAACCAGAACTCCAAATGAGGGCTCTAAAAGACTTTTTGCTTAGGTAAAGGCTTAGAACAACCTAAGAGGCAAGGCCCAAATTAATAAAAGGTCTCAGTTATTACTACAGTAAGTGTGTGGCAGCACCTCACAGCGAGTACTTCCCTCAGATCTTCCTAGGGTTCACAGCTGTGAATGAACCCCAGCTAGGGCGTGGAAACGTTTCCATATTCCAAAGCTCTCTGAAATTTAGAATCCTGCCTCTTTCTTGGTTTTAGGATGCAGTTTGTAGCCTACAGCTTCACACTTCTGTATGACTAGCAGTCAGAACTTGAAACTCTCCAGGGTTTATGCACCTGAACTCCATCGAAGAGACCATGGCAGATTTCAGTGTAAAGGAACTGCAAGACATAGTCAGGGAACAGAAAAATGAGTTTTTGGTCAGCAAGTGCTTGAAATCACAACTGTCCCCATAAGGAATGTCCCCTAACCATCAAACTAGAGACAAGAAGAAGACTGAGCTAGTTTCCATGTCTCTATAATGCAAGGAATACATGACTCCACCATCCAGAGAGAGTAAGCCTGGCTTTTGTGCCTAGGGCCTCTTGAATTTCCTTGGGAGAGAGGATCCTGACTCATGGACCTTGGTCAAGATAACTAGTAAGCAAACAAACAGGTTTAGGCCTTGTGAACTGTTTTGCTCACTTTTAAATGGAAAAATAATTTTATTTCAAACCTCTCACAATGAGATAACATTTTGGGCAAGAAAATGAAAAACATTCCATTGAGAAACTGGCAAGACAAAACACCTTTGACTTTCTTTTTGATTCCTTTTAGAATGACCAGTTAAGTAAAAGGGTATGAGTCTGTAAATATTTTGATGTTACTGAGTTTGTAGCATTTGCAGAAAAGCATTAATTACAATTTTTTTTGCCAAGCCCTCATGCAAGTATATGTTTCACAATTTAGCAATTTGGCTGAGATTTTGGACTCCAGAACTCTCCCAAACTCAAAGCTGCACCCAGTGGAAGCACTCAGGTTCCACCTTATATTCATGCTTCAAACATGCAAAACCATTAAGTTTGCTATAGCATTTCAGCACAAACCCATAAATCACCCTGAGAGTAGTTGAAAAGCTGCAGAATTAGTGACTATTCTAAGTTTTGAATTCATGGCAAAACAGCAATCCAAGTAGGTTTCATCTTAGACATTTTGTGCAGGTCTCTTTAGACATTACCCATGCAGTGAAAACTGTTGCCTTGCATCTTCTGATATTTAAGAAGAAAAGCTTTGAGAAAACAAATGCCACAAATAGAAGTTGGGAATACACTGTATGAAAAGGGCTGTTCGTGGTCTGTCAGAAGGTGATTAACTTAGAAGTACTCTCACACAGTAATCTCAGGCTTGTACTATAATTTATAACATCTCAGTATGAGAAATGAGTGACTAATTTTTTTTAAAAATAGTATTTTCTCTTTGAGAGAGTGTCTTGAACAATTGAACACAGGAGAAATAGAAACTTTCTGGAAACACCCTGGTCTGTTCCACCAGCAATGCCACAGGGCAGTCAAGACAGAGAGTAGCTCACTTGGATGTAGAAAGGACTTGTAGTCCGAGCAGCTGAAGATCTATTTCAGTAGATTTTTCTCTGGGGATTGCATTTTTAGTACGTTAAAATACGTTACTCTGGGTGTACGTGCAATTCAAATATGAGTCACGTTTGTTTCAATACATGTATGCCACATTCATGTAAGGTGAGCATCAGCAGACAGGCAAAAAATGCATCTTTGAATGCATGTGTTTGAACATTGTTTAGACACCTTCAGAAATGGAGTATAAAAGTCTCCAAAATATTCTTCCCATGAGGAACAGATTAGAGTTGTTAACTTAATCTGTTCACAGTGAAAACACACAGTGTGGATGCCCAGTTGTAAAGACAGAAAGCTTGATCCATTCCTATTAAAGTTATGGAAGAAATCCATGTTGCTGTCCGTGTGTGGATAGCAACCGTTCACATATCTGAGCCATCTTGCACTTCGACTGATGGGGATAATACATTCTAAGCACGTTGTAATGCCAAGTTGCTACAATGTAGTCAAGCCTCTAAATTTATATACAAATTTTCTAAACTGCAGGCAGAAGACCCCAGTTTTGCAGCATCCCAGTTGAACCAGGTAGGGAGAGATTCTTCCAGTCAAGTAGAATTTGCCTTAACTTGGTTTTGTGGTTTGATCTGGCTGGCCGCCAAACACCACACAGCCGCTTGCTCACCCTCCCTGCTCCCAGGGATGGGGGAGAAAATTAAAGGAGTAAAGGGAAAAGAGACTTGTGGGTTGAGGTAAGAACAATGTAATAACTAAATTGCACCAATATTTAAACTAATGGTGATGATAATAATAATAGTAATATATACAAATATTCAAATGAGTGATACACAGTGATACTGCTCACCACTCGATGACCAAGGCTCAGCCTGTTCCCAGCTAATGATCCCAGAGCAGGGAGAACCCTGAAACCACAATCCTGGAGAAGAGGTAAGAGCCCAAGAGTCCGAGAGTCCAAGAGCCGACGAAGGAGAAGAGAGAACCCATGAGAGAGGGGGTGGCCCTGAACTTTGGGACAGACACTCATCTATATACTGGGCATGATGTGCATGGTACGGAATATACCATTGACCAATTTGGGTCTCAGTCCTAAACCTAAGGTTGAATTCTAGGCACTATGCCTGCTCCCAGCTTCTCCTGCACCTGCAGACACTGGCACAGCAGAGAAGCTGAAAAGTCCTTGACTGTCCTGGCAGCAACTCTAAAGATCAGTATGTTATCAGCCTTCTGCTCAGCACAAATCCAAAACATAGCTTCATGCTAGCTACTATGAAGAAAGTTAACTCCATCCCAGCTGAAAGCAGGACATGAGGACATGAGGGTAAATTACTGTTTCCTTTTTTTTTTTTTTTTTTAATTTAACCAAAGCAAATTGTTGTTAACAGATGCTGGCTGACTGGCGGTAGGATGGCGGCTTGAAAATGTGTTAGTAAATATTCTTGACAACAAACTTTTTAACATAGTCAAGAGAAGCCTTTAATGCAGCCAAAATATCTGCAGAATTCACTCGATGTGTTCAGACATAAGTCATCTTCTGTTTCTTTAAAAGCAAAGAAACCGAATAGTAAAAAAGCTAAGCAAACAGAATTACAAGAATCTTTCACAGTGTGCATTTGACTAAATAATGTACTTTTCTTGATAAGGTTTAACAGCAGAAAACTCCTGCATAAGATTTTGTCATTGCTATGTATTTCATACATTACATATAGTTGCATAAGATGAAAAAAATGTATCAGCAATTCCTGTTAAACTATAGTTGACAAAAATAAATGAACCTGGTATACTTTGGATGGAACATGCCTGCCTTCTGTGTTGTACTGGTACTGGTGCTGCTTACCTGTAGAACAAAATTATTTGTGATAAGCCACATAATAAAGAGTGTCTGAATAATGTTCTACAGCCAGTATAAAACAGTATGACCTTGATTTTGGGTCTGCACATGTGCTTAATCTTGGGAATAATCCCATGGAAACTGAGGAAATAATGAGAAAAGATAGGCATATTCATACAGTGCCAATGTAAATTAAATGAACTTTTGCAGACTAGTGAGAAACCCTGATTTTCATACCAATTAACTTAACCATTACCAACACTGTGTCTATGTGTTCAAATATGCATTTAAAAGACTTCCTGGTAGCAGATTATATGTTTGCAATGTATGTTCACTGATGTCTTTGCTGTCGATTTTAAAAAAATGTCACTAACTCTCCTTGAAACTTGTATTGCTTTATGGTTTAAGGGTATATACACTTGAAAGTCATCACTGTACCTTTTAACTGAAGACAGAATTTAAAATATTCAACTTACTTACTTGATCCTAAACATTGCCATGGAAGGTGCCTGCACCTTTTCCAAATTCAGTTGTGTCATCTCAAGTTTGCGGTAAAAAGACTTTAAAAAAAATCTTCATTGCTGATGCTTTTAGGACATGAAAACAGTGTTTGTAGTGTTGTACAAAAGGCTATCTGATCAGTGGAGAGCTGAAAATGTGTGCATAATACTAAATTTCTCAAGGAGCCCATCCAAGGTAAAGGGAACAAATAGCACAGTGTGATGAGTCATTAGCAAATGTTTTAGCAGAGGTGAAACTGCATTATGCTAGCACTTTGTTAGCAAGAGTGGTGCATCTTCATTTTGTGCTTATTCTGCAATGTTAGTGGAAAAATATTTCCACTACAGGGGCAATGAGCATATGTAATGCAAACATTTTGACAGCGAATGTAAACAGCTTTCCTGCATTTTAAACCATTAAATCAAGGACACCAACTTCCATGGTTTTGCAGATTGCAATCTTCGCTGACTATAGAGAAGATGGTGTTGCATCTGTTTTGTGTTTATAATTGCATGCTATGTTGTGCCACTGTGACTGAATTTTAATAAACATGGGGTTTTTTAATTGTCATGGACGCTAAGGTCTCACATGTAACTATGGTGCAGAGATACAATAATATATTGCAAAAAAGTGTTTTTAAAGAAATAAACAGTCATTGGGATGACTCGAATATTGCTCTTGCTTGCTCATCTGATAGGAAAGTACAGCAGCCTGCCTCCCATTTGATTTGTGACTTCTTGCATTGCAATTTCAGTCGATTGGCTTAAGCTGTATATTTCTGGTTTGGTTCGTGAACCTCAGGGGAGTCCTCTCTGTTAGGCTGCTCTATCTAGGTGTCCGTCGTTATTCCTGTCATTGGAGAGAGCATCAGGTCTGTCCTGGAACACTTCCCCTGGCTGGCTCTCTTCTCCATCCCCCCATCTTGTCCCAAAATAATTTTGCAGGGAAAACAAAAGTCTTCTTGAGCAGGAACAGAAAGCGCATGTCAGGATGGGCCCCGTATGCCAGGGAATGGTGCCCCAGGGAAAGAAGTAGCCACAGACTTGTGGGGCAGGCAGTTTTCATGGAGGAGGAAAAGCTAGAAAGTGAGTTACCAACAAGAGAGCAAATGATTTGTGAAAGAGGTAATATGACTCTTTCAGCTTAAAGGAAAAGTTTTCTTTTCTAATAAATTATTTCTCCCCCTGGTTAGTAAATCATTTCCCCTTCCTAACACACTTAATTTGCTATTCCCTTTAATTATTGCTTGTCCAGGTGGATCTTAAAAGCTGCAACTTAAAAGGAGTCTAACTTAAACCTGGCAAAAAGCCACCCTCTGCCACATCATTAACTGAAAGACAATCATACTCTGCATTGCCTTATAATAATACAGACAGGGTTCAAAATGCTGCAGTAAGTGTTTTTCTAAAGGCAAAATCTTGCATTAATAGGAAAGACTATGGTGGGGGTTGTACCAGGCCTGTCAGACCCTTCTTGAATGAAATGATGGCATATTAATATGAGAGTTTGTGTCCCTTCGATAATGTAGTTTCAGAGAGATGCAGGAGATTGTATTTTCTTAGAAGAAAATTGCCTTTCTGCTGTCATTACCTGCCTGTAACTTTAACCTGTTACAATATCGTGGAGTTTACCCCTCACTTCCCACAGGAAGGACCAAATTGGGAACATACTTTTTATGGACACAAAGAAGGGGTTTTTCCCTCCTGTACCTAAAAGTGCTGAGCTATGTTTGTCTTATAGTCCTGCTTCTATCTCAGTATGTGCCTGGCTGACTTGTACATTGATATTTTTTTCTAAATCAGCTGCGTAGCACTGTTCCCTGTCTATTGAATACAAAGGCTCACAGCGGGCTTGTCCTGATATTTTAAAGTCATTTCCAGTAGCATATGATGTATGCCCTGGATGTTTGTAACTTGGGATAAGGGGGTGGGAGAGAAGGGGTGAAGACGAAAAGAACAACCAGATGGAAACAACTCTTAGTACTTTTCGAGATGTGATTTGGAAACTAAGACACCCCCCTAGCCTAGCACTACACCTCCCACAAAAAAACAACTGGTTCTTTCTGCCATTAAACACCTAATATGTCTACAGCTTTTATTATGTGCTTCTCCTCAAAGCTTTTAGTCTTCACGGGAAGAGAGGTGTCCTTTTTCCCTTCTATCCTGAAAATGTGTTTGGGGGCTAAATTTTGAAAGAGCCCGGCATGCCGGTTCCCAGACACACATAAGAGGAGCAGCAGTGGAGAAACAGGAGCTTCCAACCCAGGAGGCTGTTCTGTACTCTAGGGCACAGACCGCAGAATGCCTTTGCATTTTAAAAGGCCAATTATCAATTGTCGGAAGGGGAATGTGAAGGAAAAGATGTCTTGCAAGCTGTGGTCAGAGACATTCTGCTTAATCCAGTGCCTTGGGAGCCTGCACTACAAAACAAGAACTTTTTAGGCAGAGAAAGCAGCTGGTTGGTGTTTTGGAACAACCCTGATCCACCGCTGAAGAAGGGAGCAAGCGTCTCAGTGCCAGGCTACCTCTGTGCCAAGCTGGCCTTGTTGCTGCAGAGGAAGTGTACTGCTGGTGACATCAGTCAAGCGTCGAATTCCTATTTATACCTGATCAGTATAGGATCAGACTTATAAGAGGCGCAAGGCTGCACTCTATCTGCCCTGCCATGTCCAAGGAGTCCTTAAATTTTTTTATTCTTCCAGCACTGGAAGAATTTAGCTAATTATTCACAATGCAAAATAGCTGCTTGAGCAGATGCTCAAGTTAGAAGAAGAAACACAGAAAGTCTTCCTTTTACTCATGTTTATTAGGACCCTCTACTTTTCCTGCATTTAGGGACACAGTTTCAGAAGACCAGCCTTTTGTTCAATTCTTATGTTAAGGATATAATTTTGTCTGCCCATCCTTACTCATTAGGACTTTTTTGAAATAGCCAGATAACCAGCTTCATGTATGAGTTTCTTTAGTCACTAGTTTTAGTGATATTAAACCTGCCTTCTACCCCTCTTCTTTATTCCAACTTTCAAATCCCTCGTGAATGAGATTTAAATTCGTCTCCTCTGTTAACCAAAGCTGTCTGAAAAATTAATAAGAGGAAGTGCAATTATGCAAAGTTTTCATGAAAATGGAAGCAAAAACCAATTCCAAAACATGACTGGTGGTAGTGGCAGTGGTAGCACTATAGGTGCATATATACAGGTACACCTATCACTACATCCCCTTAATGGTCTAAACTGAGGTGATAAGATTGTTTCCCACCCCTGGCTCAGAGAAACAAAAATCCAGCAGCAGTACAGCCTGGGTAAGATAACATGGACAAATTGACCACCGAAATCAGTTTGCTTAATCCAAAGCACAGCTGAGCACTGCTTTGCTTTTGGGGGAGCTGCCACAGCTGCCTTTCTGAGGCAAAAAAAACACCAAATTTCAGCCCTTTTTGAGGTCTGCCAAAATCTGATGCTACTTCTGTGCTTGTCTCATACTTTTAAACTACACCTGTACAAGGAAAAAGGGAAAAGTAAAAATAAAAGCCAGTCTTGGACTTTCCTGCTATAAGGCTGTTTAGGGTTTTTAAAGCTCACAATTTCCTGAAGGGGAAAATAGTTAACATGGCAAAATATACCAGGCCTTCTGACTTTGAGCAGGATTTACTGAGTTTGCTTGCTAGCTGTTTCAAGGTTTGTCTGCCAATTAAACCCCTTTTAATGAGAAATATAACATTCATTAATGGGTAAACGTCTTTTTAGAATATGATGTCCTCCTTTATCCTAAAAAGCAGCATCACAGGAACAGCTATTGTTAATGCTGATGGCTATTAGCTGCCATAAAAAGTCTCTCTTTTTACAGTATTTAAAAAGAATTTATGTTTGCATAACAAATTAAAGAATTTCGGACTGGGAATGCACACATCTGCAGGATGTCCTCGAGGCACTAACCTTACCCAAGAACACAAAGTCCTTGTTATGATATGCAAACTAATGAATCAGCTGAAGGAAGCATTTATATTTTGACAGTGTTTTAACTTTCTCTGCCTCAAATTAGCTGTGACTGTGGCTGTGACTCTAAGATTCTGTGAACTTTCCACCTAAAATTAAAATTAAAATTCCACTTCTGGATGTTATCACAGAGAAAGTAATTTGCTGGAAAAGGAATAATTGATCTGAAACTACCCCTTGCATGTTTTGATATTTGGAGAAAAAAGGTTGCAGATTATAACTGTCTTTTTCACTCTTGCCTGTGATATGTTAAACCTATACTGGTCTTAGCTGGTTTAAACATAAAATTAGACAAGGGTCAGGTAGCATCAACAACTGTGTGCAGACAGGTTGTGCTCTCACACAACATGGATTTTTGTATATTATTCCATGAACACTTAAAGAAGTTTCATGCCTAAAACCTTCCACATATATCTTGTTTATTACTTTTTCTTAAAAGAATGCATTGTTGTTTGACTGTCCTGTGAGCTTATAAGAGCCCAGACTTTAATTTACTGACAATTTCAATTAACATTTATTAATCAGTGTATTAGGTATTTTGTGCAGTGCTTCCTTAGCCACTAGGCCATCTTTAAATTTCCAGGCCTCAAGATCCTTCTGTCTTCTGCCTAGATCTCTGCTCCAGAATTAGGCTGAAAAGTATTTAATTGGCTATAAATGGCTCTTTTGGTTTTGTGGGTTTATTTTTTTTTTTTTTCACATGATTTGGTATTTGGCATTGATTTGGCAAACCCAAAGCTTTACTCCTGATGAGGTTGGAGGAAAAAAGTATTCTGTGGCATTCTTTGGCCTGTGTCACATGGGAGTTCAGATTTTAGCTCATCCTGCAATTGGCCCGGCTGTCTCCAACATGCAGAAATATTTGAGCTGTAGTATGCTCCATGAAAGCATGTCTTCAACCCACTCCCATATACAATTCTATTCCAGCTGTCTGAGATCTCCGTTTGTTGCAGTACAGCAATATACAGTACCTATACTATCTGGTACAATGACCCAAGGGGCGACCGTTGTGCTGCAGTGATGTAGCCCTCCCAAGTCAGTGGGTGCTTGTTTGTATTGCAGTATGAGCACCAAGGGCTGGTACCCACGCTGTCAGAACAGCAAGATGCGCTGGGCCCTTTACCTCTGTAATGCTTATGCAGAACTCTCACCTAGCCATCCCGGAAGTATTATTTAAAAGAACAGTTCATATTCTTATTCAAAGATTACACAAACACCGCTGACAGGGTCAGTGTCTGGAAGGATTAGCAGGCATGTAAAGGCCAACCACATAAATAACGCTCCTCAGGAGTAGCATTAATTTTCCTAGTAGTACATACATTTATTTAGCAACTTTCTTCATCTCTTGATTTTATGAATCAGTCCTGGATCTCTCTTTGCCCTTCTTCATAGTGTGCTGGCAGGTGATGCTAACAGATATTTTTTCCGCCTTGCTCATACAAGTTTATCTTACTCATTGCTTGAGCACATTGTGAAAAAAGGTGGCCTTTTTAAGCTTGCATATCCAATAATTGAGGTGTGGTACATTTGCAAAACACACACACATGCACACACACACCATCCCACCTTTAAACAGGTACCCCTACCTATAAAATTACTTTTCTGTACTATAGTATGGAATTACTTCTGGGGATTCAAACACATTAGATCAGGATATGACTAGAGTGTTAAGCTATTTACTAGTAATTTCTTTGCTAACATAGTTCAGCTCATAAAACCACAGCTCTGATCTCTGCAGTGGAGTAAATACTGTGTGTGTGTACATATATATACACACATATATGTATACACAAAAAGTCACTTCTCATCCATTATAAAGCTCTTTTTCCTCTGTTTTTCAACTTCATTTTTTCTAAACTGGAAGACTTTAAAAACATAGCAGACAGAAAGCTCTGTTGTTCCAGAAACGGAGATAAGAGCCCTCCTGTTCTTTTACTCTGTGCACCACTTCATGCTACTTTTAGGACTTTGCAGCTCTCTGTGTAAGCGCCAACACTGTCTCTGCTCATTCATTTTTCACTTTGTCTAACTTATCTCTGGACTTAGGGTGTTCTTCACCTGCTGCTGGGGTAGGTTTTCACCATTCCCAGTTGTCCAGTGCCATTACTACTAGAGCTGCTCCTGCTCACTTAGGGCTGGCCTCAGCCATGGCTAAGAGCTCCAGAGAACTTGGAATATAACATTATTCATATTTCCAAATCTTCTTTTACTGCTTTAAATAATTGTATTCATCTCTCTCTTTCCCACCTCTTTTTCACTGCATAACATACCTTGTGGCTTCTGTGGATGTATTTGAAAGAGGATATGTCAAAAATAAATCAAATACCCCTCAGACTAATAAATCACACATTAAAAAACTGCATAAAAATTCCACTCTCTCCTATCCTACTGAGTTTGCTAACTATAGCCAATATTTTCAGTTTAATTGCCTTACATTGGTTCTTGAAATATGGAGCTCAATGTCTACAGTTCTGTGGGTATCTAGAATATCCTGAGATCAAATGTTAGTAGTGGGGCTTTTGACAAGGTGTGACATGACAAGGTTTTGATTCCAGACTAGATATTTCCAACTCCAGCTATCCAAAATCTATGAGCCATCAAAATCTAGAGATGGGTTTAAGAATTTTGAGATTAAAATCAACTCGAACAAAAGCTAGTTCTGTTTTTCCTTTATTTGTTGGTTTTTTTTGTTTTTTTTTTTTTTCTTCTGATGCTGCAGTCTTTAAAGTTCTCTTTTCAAGGTTTTTTTTTCTTCACAACCAGAAGGGATAGCAATTGACTTTAATGCCAAATGAGAGCTTGACAGTGTCATGTGAATTCAAGAACTGTGGCTTTTACTATTTTTATCATGCTTGTTTGCAATACTTAAGGCTCCTCCCAGAGTTGGTAACAAGGGATTTAACTTTGAAAATGTTAGCATCTGCATCTGATTACATCTTTGTAGGATTTCTTATGGGCCTGATATTTGAAATAGCTCCATATTAACTAGAACTATGAGTCTGCTGAAAAAAGGCTCTAGGTTTAATCCTATTTATACAATGCAGATCTTGTGTTTCACAAAAGCAGTGTCACATAAATATGAGACTTGAGGAGCCACTCTTAGCCCATAAATTAGGTTCTTGGATATATGAGTTCATCTGTATCTTACTAGGTGAGAGTTATTTGGTATCATGAAGGAGTATTCTCGTTAGTGCAGAATTTGATCCTCTTCTATTTCCTGCTGGGATTACAATTTTTTACTTTATTTTTGGTATGTGTGACACACTATAGCTGTGATGCACACTTTCAGCTGTTAAATCTGAGCACATCAAAATGGACTAAAAGTTTGTCTTCCTCAGCAGTTGAGACACCTAGTGTATAGTGTCATCTTCAGAGAAAGAAGCTGTTGAAACTCTAAGTTGCTTTGCACTTATTTTGCCTTAAGACATTACTTCATCCCTGGTCATGTATATTCAGATGCTTTCTGAACAGCAGAAGTAGTTTAGATGCTTATGTTTCAGAAAGGGTATTTCCTTTAAAGATTAAACCCAAAGCAACCTCTTCAGAAATCTCGGGGTTCTGCTTCTCTCCCTCTCAGCTATTCCAGCTCCCCTATCCCAAAACTCTCTCTCCTGCCACTGTTCCCAGGAATATATTGCAAAGGTTGCAAAATGCAGGAGTTCAGCATGCACCACTGAAATCAATATGAATTGTCATCAGTGGCTTTCATGAAGATTTATGTTTTACCAGTAATGCCAGCTTAGGCACTCCTGTTTCCCCTTCCACATTGTTTGCTTCATCCCAGCAAAAAAAAAACAAAAAAAAAAAAACCAAAAAAACAAACAAACCAAAACAACTGTAGAAGTAGCTAAAATCTGTATACTTATTTATATTTTACTTACGTATCATTTACTTATATTTTATTCATCCATATTTATCTGTTTATTTATACATTTGTAACCTGGATCAGAGGGCTCATCTAAGTGATCACACAGCCTGAAGAACTGAAAGGGTAGCAAAGAGACAGTAATTAACAGCTGGGAGCAGGTACTCTTTAACTTGGTAGTGCTGCTGGAAGAGTAGCGATGCACCCATGACTTCAGAGCGTGGTTCCATGCATATTTTATTTGATTGGGAAGGAGACTAAAGATGTTGCCAGTCCCAGTTTTCCCATAAGCTCCTGCTCTTGAATTGAAATTTATCCCTTTCTGATGTGTGCCAATAAAACTGTAAGACTGCACCATAAAATGGTCGAGGAAATGAGAGAACCTGATGTTTTTGGAGGCTAATTTTTAATGATGAGTTTACAGTGCAGCCTCCCAGACAGTTGGATCAGCACAATTCAGGGTGACAGTGAACTGCGGTGTGGGGGACGTGAGAGTGTACAGGAGAGGATCTTGTAAGGCAGCTTTACAGACAAAGAAAATGTACCCAGAACCACATCCTGTCTCCTGACCCAGGTGAATTTGCAGTGGTTGTAGTGTACCTCTAAAGTATGAAATTCACAGGTATTAAAAAGCATCTGTTTCTGTAAAGCAGTTAATTAAACTAGTCATATTTCACTGGTTACATAAAATACCTAACCTATAATTTAAACTTCTAGTTGCACATTAAAGGCACCCCTCTGTAGGAGATGTATAAATCACACTTCAGTGGCACCACTCAGTATTGCTAATTTTTCACAAGCGACAGGGAATTTCAAATGCAGAAGTCCCATTGATTTTTCAATGGAATTTAGACCCCCGAGTCATGTCTGCTCTTTAAAAAAATTTTACCCTTAATGATTTTCTTTGGGAAAGTTAAAAAGCCCACATACCACCAGCAGTTGTGTAAAGAGAACACTTACTGTGTTGGGTGCTTAGTCATAAGGATTTAGCATTAGAAGTTTTCCTGTGTCTCTGCGCGTGTGTGTGGCTTTACCACACATAAATTATCCAGCTTTCCTTTTTCCTCCTACGTGTGGAAAAATATACGGACATTCAAAAGATGAACGAATCATCTGAAATGCTAACCCATGCCTTTTATTCCTGTTTTAGATTTAGGCTGGAAGATAGCTCCAGAACCAGCCCCAGTAAAAGAACTTCTTTATGTAAAGCAGAAGAAAAGCAGAGTAAAAACTATTGAGTTGTAAAAGCAGTTGGGCTGCAACTCTTTAGCATTCAAGCAACTATCTCTAGAAGGGAAGCAGATTATGTGGTATCATATTGCAAAAGGGCTGTTCAACCCTGTTGCGCTTACTCAGAGCTACATATTTACTTTTGTCACTGTATAGCAGCGATTGCATTATATCCTTCCTGCCAGGACACGAGGAGAAACAGAAGGTTAAGTGTAAACGGGGGAGGGGAAAAGAAGGAGGGAGAAACAGCAGGAAAAAAGGCTAAAAAGGTAGAAAAGAACAGCTGAAGAGAAAAGAAAAAGTTCCTTGCTGAGGAAGGAAAAGATCCTAAAGAAACATAGAGAAAGAGGAGATCAGGCACCACACATATGGGATTACTAATGTAATTGTATTTCATCCCTGATATGACTGAAACCAGGATAGTTTGATCATAAGAAAATAGATGCATTTTATTAAGCGTACATAAAAGTGGGAGGCACAGAGTCTGGCACCAGCGTAGCCTAAAGGAATTTCCATGATTTGTGCCATGAATGCTGAATGGGAGACTTGTAAAAAGCACCTTTCTCCTAAGGAAAGTTTGATGGAATTTGTAAATATAGCCGAAAAAACAACAACAAACCAACCCTGAAGTAAAATAGTGCAAAATTATGAAAATACCAAAGGCCCGTTCTCCCGATATAAAAACCTGCAACCAAACACATTTACTTTAGGGGAGGGCAAGCAATCCACAGGTCACTTGGACCCCCTTGGGTTTAGGGGGAGGGTCTCAAGATGAGACTCATGGCAAGTAACAGAAATGGCAGAAGGCAATGAGGTTGGGTTCAGTGTTTCCCAAAATTAAGGGT
>NW_010123085.1:0-12396 GCF_000699245.1 Pterocles gutturalis
GTGAGGGAGTCGTTGTGCCGGCTGAGGGCTCCCGGGGGTCGCAAACGGCCCCCCCAGGGCTGGGGGGAAGTGACCTCCGGCGGGCCTCGCGTGGGCTGGGCTCTGGTAGTGGAGAATGGGGCTGGTAAGCTGTTTGGCTTTGCTTTTGTTTAGAAATAATGCTGGATCCTATTTGCTTTACCGCAGATCTTTTTTGTCTAATTATATAGTAAGGGCCTCTACAATCCGTTACTTGGTTTTGTTTTCTGGAAGATTTGGATTGCGGAGGTTTTAAATGTTAACAAAAGTAGTCAGTTTGCTTGCTCTCAGGATTCCGGCTCTTTATGTGGAGAGAGGTGGAGTGAGAATAGCTGTGGTATATTTTTTTAGTCTTTAATCTCTACATAAAAGATAAAGATACTTTATAGGTTCCATATCGACTAAAGAGGTAGATGGCTTTACAGAGTTGGTTACTGAAGACCTGACTTGAAATTGCCAGGCTTTATGCTTAGGCTAGCATTGTTCCTAGAAGTTAGCAGCTTCTTGGAGTATTGTTCTTGGCTGGCAGCAAGCCGCTGACCTCAAAATATGTAATTCAGCCCGTGTTTCCTGAGAATGTCAATCTCAGCACTTGCTCCTGAAGGCACCTGACAAACCTTTTTGTGATCTGACGTTCAGTTTTATCCTTGAATTAAATATGGATCTCCTGCATAAAGAGAAGTATATAATTTATGGTTTTCAGTGTACAGGTCATGCAAACAGAGGAACGAGTTCTCCAGACCATAAAATCTCTACTTAGCTCAAGATCAAACCTTTTGGCAACATATACAGTCATCTTTATCATCTAGACTGTTTCGTTTGTGTGTACTGACGCACTCATAAACTACCTGTTTATGCGTGGCTTCTACAATCCAGCTTGCTGGGCAGCAGCTTGTGGTCTTGTCCATACATGAAAGAGAACTTGTCACTCATTTGGCTTGCTGTGGCAGTAATAATAGTGGTACATCAGAAGCTTTGAGAAAACTTATGTTGCATTAGCACCTCGTGGTCCCAGTTAAGCCTGAACTGAAAATGCTTAGCCTTCTTTAAAGTTTACCTAAGATGAGTTTTCACCTAAGATGAAACACTAATAATTGTTGAAGGAAGGAGAAGAGAGAGACAGTGAGATCATACACCAAGCACGTTGTATGCTTAATTTGACGATTTCAGAGAACGTTAAATTATTTTTCTTCTGTATAAAAGTTGTGCTTACCATTTATCAAATTAATGTTTAATTGACTAGTTGCACGGGAACATCTTTTTCAGTGACAAGTGTATAATTTAGCAAATATGGGAGTCACTGTTGCTGGTAATGGCATTGGTGAAGAATACATAGCAAGGTGCGTGTTGTGGTTTAACCACCACTGAAAGTGCCATGAAGGAGCCACTGCTCTTTCCCTTGTAAAAGACAAAGCCGCTGATCTCTCCTGGCTGTTTGAAGGAAGGAATTGCCATGTGCTTCCATCTGAAGCGAGGGATGTATTTTGAAGTAACTAATTGCATGTGTGCAAAGCAAAATCAGTCACACCAGGCCACTATGAATGTAGTAGTATGGAAATTAGTCATATGAAATAATAAGTAGATGAGCAGAAATACTCCTGGGATGGAATGTAGAACTCTCCGTAAAGAGGGTAATACAATGTAAAAGAATCTCACATCAAAGCAGTGAGTGAATCCTGTTTGACTTGTTGATCCTGGCTTAATTTGTTGAAAGTTTCCTGAGACGTGCACACATGGTATGTTCAGCGATAGTTACACATTTGACAAAATTGACCCCAGTCAGTCATCTTTTGACTTTCAATTAGCGTGGTATTCATTTGTAACAGAGGCAAACCTGACTCTTGCTACTGAAAGAGACTGTTAACGTCACCCGCCACTAGAAGGAAGAAAGTAATGTAAAAGGCTGAAAATTCTTTGTGAAAGATTTTGGTCAAAGCCTTGTTACTGTGATCTATTTTTTTTTCATCTCAGATATGTTAGTAGGTTTTAGCCATGTTATAGTAAACCAAATACCTAATGTACATGTATTTGAATTTTTCATGGTATGTTTGTTACCATAGTTCAGTGTTCCTAACTAAGCCTTTTATTAAACCTCTCTTTTAAACAGTAATTTCAGAATTATACAGCTACTTTTACATCCTAATCTGCATTTAATTCAAGGAGAAAAACTTGTAGCAGTATGAATTTGCTAGTGGAATTAATAGGCTTCTGTCTGCTCCTGGTGATCCTGAACGCACAGAGTTAGCTTTAGCTTGGGCTGTCAAATGAGGAAAGGTATTTCTGCTGTGTGTCTTTCTCCCCTCACCTTCCCTTGTAGCGCCCAGCCAATATATTGCAGTAAATCTGCAGTTCTTCAAATTGAAGCTCTATGAGTAAGAGGAGGGGAACAGTTGCAAGGAAGAAATCCTATATAATCTTGTGGATCATTTTTTACAAGGTAACAAGATAAGTTTTTTTAAATTGAGCCAACAAGATGTGTCCATACGACAGCTGTGGAACCACCCCCTGTCAGTCCTGTATTCCTTGTCTTTCCTTTGAGTCTGATTCTTCCTCAGCTACCCATCAAAGCTGGGCTTTCACAGAAGAGGCTAGTTGTCCTTCCTCCATATAAATTGTCTAGTGTGGAGCTGTTGAAATAATTTTATTGTAAAAGGTCTCCCACCTCTTTGTTTGATGAAGTATAAAGTGCTGCCCTTTTTGTAAGCTTGCAAAAGGGAATATGATTGACAAGTTCTCTAGTCTTTGTGTGATTTGTATAGATCATCTGGGGGGGGGGGGGGGGCTCTTGTTTAGATCATCTGGGGGGGGGTGGTCTCATGATTCTTTAGATAATTATTCAAAATTTTCATTAAATTTATGAAAGTATTCAATGAAGCAAAATACCTGTGCTGCTTAAGTGGTTGAAGTAGGTTTGCTTCTTAGCGTGCTTGAATGATGTAGTTAATTAAAATAACTGCACACTTCAGCCTTTTGTATTGTGCTCAGTTTGTCTTTCTTCATCACATTTATTTCCGGGCATGAAAGAACACCTTTTATCTGATTGATATTTTGGTAGCAGAACTAGTTCACTGTAGCGCTTTTGTATAAATTAATTTGCTTTATTCTGTTGGCAAACAGGTTGTAAAAGTACAGCTTAGTGAAGGTATACTGTGTTACTAGGAATACCAAGCCTTCGATTAGTCAGTTGGTAAATTTTCTGATTATCAGGGGTTTTTTGTGAATCTAAGGCAGATATTATCATTAGTTCTCATGAATTCGCTGAGTGTTTGAGTAGCAGCTTTTAAAAATTATTTTAAGAGTTATCAGAAGGTACAACATTGACACTTACCCCAAGCCTGAAGGAATTAAAAACATTATCTTTATAAACCTGCTGTCTGTATTTAGTTGTGTATAACCACATATGTAATTTTGTGTGGTAGGGGTTTTTTTTTGTTTGTTTCCAAGCTGGAGACTTGTTGTTAGAGAGAAATCCTTCTGGCTGCCCAAGATGCAGTACTGGCTTGCTATTCTCTAGCACGTGCTCCGTTCAGACTACAAAAACTTTTGTAGAAATTGAGTCACAGGTTGCAGCTTTCTATGAAGAAGCTAAGAAAAAATTGAGATGAGAAATAAATGCAACGAAAATAAATAGTATAATGAGTATTCACTCGTGTGTTGGGGTGTTTTTTTCCTCTATTGTTTGTTATATTGAAAAACTGACTTTCTGAATGCAAACAGGTGGAATGATGCAGGTGTCGTAACTCACTGCCTTGGTTAGTTGTTCAAATAGTGTGAAGAAGGTCAGTCTAATGTAGTTTCGCTGTAAAATGCTAGAACTATTGTAGGAAAGGATGTTAGCCTAATTACAGGTTTTTTTTATAAATTCTGAACATCTTGGATCTAAATCCATGCTCTAGATTTAAATTATTATATACTTGAAGGGACTGTTTTCTCACATTTGCAAGACTTAAACGTTTATCTGTTAAAACAATAGATTTAAGTGTCACCTTGTTTAAAAATGGATTATATTGTGAAGCTTCAAACTGAGCATTGAAAGGAAAATGTTATAAAAGTTCAACTAACATGTTCCACTGAAGTTTTGAAGAGCTGTTCTGCCAGGTGATTTCAGGAGTGTCCTGAAGCACTTCTGGTGTTTGTGCAGCGTTCTTCCTTCACTGAAGGAAATACATATGTAGTCCAAGTAAAAAACAAAACAAAACAAAAAACCAAAAACAAAAAAACAACTTGAATATTGTCTAGAAATCCTTACAGGATAAACCACATTTGTAACAAAATCAGAATGTGTTCCACCTTTTATTAATAGACTTCAGGAGAAACTGGCAATATCATCCCTCCCCTCTATCAGAAAAAAAATTATTTGCAAGCTGGTTATTTGCAGAAATTCAAACCATCCATTCTGAAGTACTACTTATGAAAATGTAATTTGTCTTGTAGTCGGTGGTACTTTGGTGATACATCTTTATGTACAAACTTTGCTTCAGTTATCTCTGCAAAATATCCAGTTCGCTTTTCCTTTTCTGTTGCCGTTGTCCCAGAGGATTGCTGCTGTTTTGGTGGTTCCAAAATTAATCTTTAATTTTTCAGAACTGTCATCCCATGTGTCTGGACCTACTGCGCTCAGCATATTTGCATATCCATGTCCTTCTGCAAAAGTATCTTGTGTTAGGATGTGGTGTTTTAAGAGACTTGGAAGAACCATAATAAAAATGGCTTTGAAGACTGCTGATTGCTATTTCAGGTGGATGCCATCTTTATTGGGTGGAGTTCTGTGTTTGAAAGATGATAATTGGCAATTAAACTTCCTCATCCTTGATTCCCCCCCCCCCCTTCTCAAAATTCAGCTGAAACCCAGCAAGCAAAGTAATTGAAGATAACTAAATTATTTTATTAACACAGCATGCCATTACTAAACAGGTTACCTTGTAGCATATGACTGAATAAACCATTTTAATACAGTTAGGTTGGAATTGGCAATAAGTGAAATGGTTTATTTGCAAGAGCTTGTTGGGTTCTGCTGGAGCAATGTACTAAAGGTACTGTTTCTGGTATACGTTTAGCACTGTTACTTGATGTTGGAACTGAATGCTACAGTAACGTTAAGTGTAGAACCTTTATCTAAACGCACTCTAGACTAAATTTTACCCGAACAGTAGCTTTAGGCCTGTTCATAACAACAACAGACGTGACCTGGGTAAAACCCTTAAGTGATCCGATGTTTTATTCTTTTTGTCTCCCACTCTCCTTTTGGTGTGTTTTGTTTTGGTGGTGGTTTGGTTTTTTTTTTTTTTCCCCTTTATCTTCCCTTTCCTGCTTCACACTAAAATCCAGCTCCTGCACGATAAGCCCCAGACAGCCGGTCAGGAAAGATCAGTCACTTTTGGTTTTAAGCATGGCTCTTTTGGGAGAACCAGAAAGTCTGTGGAGTTGTTTTGGGTAGGGAAATATGGAGTGTGGTGAGATCTTGGGCCTTTCAGTTCAGAAAGGGCATCATCAACTAGGCAGCGTGTTGCCTAATATTAATTTAGTGTGCAAATGCACCTTCCAAGTCTTGAATTACTACACAGAGATAAGAGAGATGCCTTAAAGCGAGTTGGGTCTCATTCTACTTGATTCAGATAGCCTCTCCTGCCGCCTGGAATAATATCCCATGACTGAGAGAGTGCAGCGACACTGAGTCTTTTTTTCTTTTTGATCCCTTGCTACACCCTGGTGACACACAGTAGAAGTTCTGGCAGAGCAGTCCTTCAGCAGCAATTTGAGTAAAAGTGCTGTGAGATGGAAAAAGGGCTTCAGTCAGGTAATTGAACAGCTAATGAGAGATGCGTGGTTACTGGAGGACAAATGCTATAGCCAGTCCGTTTACCTTTACAGATAATTGGCAGTGTTGGAGAAAATGACAAATTTGTTTGCTACTCCACCTCTACAGCTGTTTGTCTTTTTTAGTAAAGGGCAATTAGTTTACTGTTGAATGACAAGTAAAAATTAGGATTACACAGTCACTGTGTGTTTCCAAAACTGAAAGTTCTTCTAAAGTTAGTTGAGGCTGAAAAACAAGAAAGAGGCAGTTTGGGTGGGGGGAGGTGTTCTGGCTTTTTTTTTTTTTAAAGCAGATCTGTAGGAGAGGAAAAAAGCTGCTGGTAAATGTCTGATCGGGATTCACTGAATTCAACTCTTGTGTGCTGTGTAAATTGTATATAGCAGTATTAATATAATTTACAGTGGAATATAGAGAATACATCAGTTTATGCTTCTAACTTCACAGTATATTCTAGGAAGCAGACAGAAGGTTTTGAGAGTCACTGGGGGAAGAGGGTGGGGTTCCCAGTGTGAAGCTGCGATAAGGAAGATGAGTGAAGTCGCTGGATGTGAAAGAGATAAGGGTTGAGGAGGTGATGTTATCCCTGTTTGAAATAATAATTCACTAGTGATTTCAGTCACGTTCAATGTTTCAAGCTTGTCTTGCAATAAAGCATTCAATAAGAAGTTTCAAAGAAAGGTTGTGATCACTTCTCTATGGGAAAATACACATTGGGAGAACAGAACCAGGGTTTACCTGGAGGAATTAAGAGGTGGTTTCCTCTGTCTCAATTCTAATCTCCAAGAAAAATTGCCTAATGCTAGTGGTTTCTTTTCCCTGAATTCCCAACACAAAAAGTAGAACACAATTTAGATGGATAGGGAAAAATTGTACAGAATAAGAAAATCAAATTCATATACAGAATGCCCATGTATTAAAAAAATGTAGTAAGTTTAAACAGACTACTTTTTTTTCTATGTGAGTTACTGATCCTACATCATTAGGCTCAATAATATTGCTGTATGTATGAGAGAATTATTTCCAAGCATTATTTTAATTCCTGGCAGGTGTCACTGGTAGAAGTGTAATGGACTCTTGCTCAGATCAGACAGGATCGTTATTATAAAGTTTAGGTCTTGAGTCAGGATGGTTCTGAAAATGTACGAGTGTCAGCTTCACTGCAGGTGCTTGTAGTTATCATAAACGTATCCATTGTGGAATCTGGATGTGAAAATGTATTGGTCTTAATGTAGTTTTTAATAGTCATTTTCTCTTTTCACTTTCCTTTTTTTTAATTGCTTTGGCTTGATTATGAGCATTATGGCTGAATTTTATTTGGCATTTGAGTAATTGCTTATAAAAGGAAATTACTAGGAATTTGTGAATATGTAATTGCTTCTGTGCTTTTTTCATGCTTGCATAATGTTAGATTTCGTAAATTAATTCTGTCTTCTAAATATAGCTTCTAACAGGATAACTTTAAAAATATGTTTCAGGCCTCATTTTCTTTGCCTGTTCTTAGGTGTTAAAAGACCAACATTTTGACATAGACTTGACCTTATAGCTGAGCAAATACTTAAATACTGTGTTATACAGTATCCTCTACGCCTGGTTTTCAAGATTATTTACACTCATTATGAATGTCAGTTTTTCAGTGTCAGGTACTACTAGTTGCTTTATGGAAATGTTCATTGACTTTGATACCAAGGCCTCAAAAAAAATTTAGTGTAGTATGATAGTTAAACAGAGTTGTTAAAGTGTATCTTCCTTACTCTTCTAAAGTGCAGTCTTATTTTTTTCAACTGAAACTATTTTTCTTCCTTTTCAGAACTAGAAAATTCTACTAAAGTTATAAAAGCAGCGAAACCCAGAACAAGGAAATGCAGCAAGGTTTGTATTTGCCAGAAGGACGTTTAGCTGTGAGCTATTGAACTGCTGCTGTTAGAAATCCCAGTTAATCTAACCTGTTAATCTAAAGTGGCATGTAGCTCAGCTGATAATGTGGTAGGAAGGTGAAATAATTTCAAAAGAAAAATTTTGGCTGTAAATGTTCACTATGGTAAATAGCTGGTATTACTAAAATAAAAAGATAAGAAGGTATGTTGAAGTCACAACTGGAAGTGTTATGTTCTGCCTTGGTAATGGTTAATTTTGAAGATGGAGAAAAGTAGAAAAGGAAGGGAAATTTAAAATTAGAAGGGAGGCTAAAGTGATACACATACAATGGATAAGGAAAGGCACTATTTTTTAAAAAAGCAATGGGACTATATAAAATGTGAAGGATCTGCAAAGTAACAACATTGTCTGAGCACAAGTGATACTAGATTGGTAGACACTGAATCCTTTTACTGAAAAATTAAGTTTCTAAAATCTTCTATAGCCACCCCTTTTTAGGTTGAATAATGCCTGTGCTCTTCCAAAAGCTAAAAGACTGTGAAGGGGTAGATACCTTTAAATCAAATAGGAAGCTGTGTTGTAAGACAACATGACAATTTTTTTATGTGCTCAAAAGTCATAAGCCCTCTTTGTTTTAATGTAGAAAATTTTGCTTGCTTGCTATCTTTTTTTGGCTGTGCCTACATAATACATTTTTCATGAAGGCATTCCGTAGACAGTTACGCGACTCACAAGCTGGGTGAGATGTGTCGGACCTTGATTTGGATAAATTGCAATGAATAGTTGTTTCTACAGCTGATCATATTCTGTTTTAAAAAGTTGTGTGTTTGTTTTCGGTTGTGTTTCTAAAATTCTAAAATTTGCTCTTTCTAACAATTCTGCTCAAAGGGATAGCCTAGCCATCAGAGTCATGACTGAGCTCTTCCATGTATTAAGAAGAACTAAATCTAGGAAGTTGTGTAAACTGTTTGTCATCTTTGCAGGCTGGTGATTTTGACGATATCACAGACTGGCCAACACCAAGCGAAATAGCAAACAATGAAGTAAGTATTCTTTGTTATCTTCAGTATTTTAAAAACCATTTTGACTTATCTGCTAAATGTGGTTCCCCTCAGAATGCACTGTGAGTGTTGTAAGGTTTCAGCAGAAAAATTGTCAGTGATTCAGAATACTGGTCTGTGCTTAACTGTCTGCACTGTTGTGAGAATTTCTGAACCCTTCACAAGCCCACACATCTACATTCTGTTATCATTAGTGGGGTCCCATGGACACGTAGGTAAAAATGTGCCATGTTTACTCCTCTGTTTTAAAACTGGTATTTCCCTTTTCTACTCTTTGGAAGTTTATACACAGATGAGAGGACCTGTAACCTTTGGGGCTGTGAACACACTGCCCTCCCTTGTCGCTCAGATGCTTTGTGCACATTGTCTATAGAACATCTTACTTATTCTTGCTCCATTCCTATTCCTCTGGTATATTTTCATCAAATTCACTTTTTTTCCCCTTTATCTCAAGTGCTAAGTACATAATATATCTTACACCTCCTTTATGTTGTGTTATTTAAATCAAGAACAAAACACAGATTGCTGCAAGCTCTGAGGTGCCATTTCACTCTTTGCTTTAGTTCTGCAGCATCCCTGTGATGCTTTTACTGTTTTATTGGTGAAGGAAACCAGAAGATTTGGGTTCAACAATGTGCACTGTGTAATTGAATGTGTCCAAATGAAAACTGAAAAAGAATATTAAGGTAGTTTGGCATGAATCATTTCTCCTGTGGGCTCAGTTTCTAACACCTTCTCTTCCAACTGATTGTCATAGCTTTGTTGTTTATATCAGCAACAAAACATTTTCAGGTGTCTAACCAGACTTGCGTTGAAGGCCAAAATTATCGATGTCTGTATTTGACACAACATTATGTTCACTGATAGGTAGAATTCACCTCCTCTGGTAGCTTATTCTACAGGATCTCAAATCAGGATTTATCTTTGAGAAATAAATAAATTTTTCTTTGAGAAAGAAAAGAAAAAAAAATCCTTTTCTCAAAGAATCTTTAAGATTGCTAGAGGAATCTTCAAAACCTGAATCGATTATATGCCAATAAATTAATGCTAATTCAGTTGCTTGGATACCAGTTAAAATACTTCAGTGTGTGCATACATCCTGTTGAGATTTAGGATTTATACAAGATCCTTGATTTGACTTTTTAAAAAAAAAGTATTTGTAATCTTCTCCATTGTCAGTAGTCCTGTCAGTTGCTGAGATGGTGTGAACTGGAGAGACTACCACTTGAGAAAGAGACAGTGGTGACATATTTAACAGTAGCATGAGGGATGCATGACTTGCATCCTAAAGCTGCTATTTTATCAGCATTAGAGGCATGTAACTCTCAGCTGTGCCTCAGACTCCTTCCTTAGTAACTCATAACATTAGAAGAAATTTCACCTGTGCTTTTTATCCTTCAGATGCGAAATGCACAGCCTCTTCATTTGCTACAGTCTAATAACTCAGAAATGCTATTCTCTAAAACATTACCGCACAATCTTCAAGATGCCTGTTGTAACTGGTGAGAAGTAGCCTCCAGCCTGATACAGTGCAGAGAAACTCTTAACTGTGTCCAAACAATAACTGTATTTTCAGTCATGTTCTGATGTTCAGGAAGGGAGAGAGTCTACTGAGCTTAGATCTGAGAGACGGAATAGCATTGAAAGGCTTAGAATTTACGTCCTTTAATAATTTCAATTGCTAATGTTGATTTGTGACTAAGTCTAGAATATGCTTGCTTTAGCATCTCTTTTCTTCATTTTTCAGAAATACTGATTTTAGTGACTTAAGAAAACACACACCCGTATCTTCTGCGTTCTCTTTAGTACTGCTGATCTGTAGCATCTGCTTGGGTTGTCAAATTTTGGTATGATTAGTGACGTCTGTACAGTGCTAATCAGAGTGACTGAGATACTTATGTAGTGTTTCATAAGAATATAGACATTTGATCAGATGGTCTAGATTATATTGCATAGATGTTAATTAACCTTTTGCTGACTTAAGTACGTGAGAATTTCACTACACAAATTCCTGTAGTGTCTGTTAAACAAATAACATTTAGTTTATCTTTAATCTCAATTGATTTGTCTAGGGGAGGGCTTTGCATTCAAGTTAGTTACAGGGTAGTACTGCAGTATCTACTGTGAGTACTCCAGCAGGTTCCAAGCCATCTCCACAACATAGGACAATTCCTTCTGTTTGTCAGAAAAGTCTGCAAAGCTTAATTTTGCAGCGCTGTTCACTAAAATGCTGTTCATTTTGCCTTCGTTGAAACCTGTTATTCTGTGGGATTTTCAAGAAGTTATTATCTGCAGGATGCTGGCACCACTCAAAGGCACACAGTTCCCAGTAAATGCCATATTCTAATGTGAGGGAAAATAAAAATGTGTAGTTGTACACCTCCGCATCCTCTGGTCTTTGGTTCATGTTCTGATTTAGTGGAACAGACTTGCCAGACTTAAGACCTGTGGCTCTGTATAGTTTACATGAGCATTTGGTGTGCTGTTGAGATTCTACAGCATCACGGGAATTTCTGATTTACCATTCAGCATTCTGTAAGCACAGCTTTTAAAAGATAATCGATCTGAACAGTAGGTACTAGTGAGTAATATTTATTTCTTTCCCATAAAACAAATTTCAATGTTGAGGTATTGAAACAGGTATTGTTGTGCACTCCACCGTTCTACATATTCAGTTAAAAAACAAACAAAACTTTCTTCAGCTAAAAATTCTTTTTATAGTCTTGCCAAGCTGGCAGAAAAGTAGAACTATTTAAAATGAGGCTTTACAAAACCACCTGCTGAAGAGGTTGAGAACAGGTAATAATAAAGGATTTTAAATAATTTTAATAGGTAAAGGAAATTTATACTTTTTGCTATCAGCAGCTGTACTGTCAGAAATAATTACCAGTATCTCTTGCAGTGTAAGGCTGTAAGTCACAGCAAGAAGCCAACAAATAGAAAAGAAAAGGAGGAGAAATCTGATCAAAAAAGCAATAATGGAATCAAGGACAACCCGGAGGCAAAGCCAGATGGTCCAGGAGATAATATTAGCGAAGACGAAGCTCAAACTAATAACCAAAGGAAAAAAGGTCAGTTTGGGCACTATGTGTAATGCAATAAGTCACCATTGATAGAGTTACATTAATTCTAGTTGAATGACTTGATGAAACTTTTTATGCTGTGCATTTTCTAGGTGAGAACAGGATATATTGCCTTCTGCTAGGAAGCTTAGAACAGGTTTCCTTCCTTAGGTTTTGAAGGGTTCTTTTTAGTCAAATAGGAATTCTGGGGGAAAAGCAGCTCATGTCCCACTGATTCTCTGCGATTTCTGGAAAATTTTATCATGGCTGTACAAACGATTCCTGTCTCTCACATCTTTATTTCACTAAGTAGATAGCACTATGTTAATTTAATTTCATATATATATGTGTGTGTGTATGTTAGTATATATACTAACATTTTAATTTTCACGTTTTACTATTAGCTTACACCTTGAAGTGATCACTTGAAAACTAAACCAGGTTATTAATTTCCTCTTGATCCAGTCTGTTACATTAAAAGCAAATCTGTATCTCATTTGGCCATTAGACTGGAGTAGGCTGAAGAAACAGCTGAGAGAGTTTGAAGATACTGCTGCCATCA
>NW_010123085.1:12432-46790 GCF_000699245.1 Pterocles gutturalis
TCCTAAAGACCTTTGTTTAGATTTGTTAATCTTCCTATGTGTACATTTTTTTAAAATCCTGTGTTACTTTTAGTTTTTTTAGTTTAAGTGGAAATTTAGAACAAAGCATTCTATTGGTACAAGCTATTATATTTTTTTCCCCTCAGTGTAGAAAATACGTTTTATGTATTTGCTTGCATTGCTTGGCTACAAAGGTAGGAAGCCCACAATCAAGTATAGAACAGCAAATATTAGCATTAAATAAGTGGTTACTGGATGTTTTAGGTCAGCCTACAACAAAATACTGCTTTGCTAATCATTTTTGACGCACATGCATGAACTTAATCTAAATATCTCAAGGGAAAATACAGTACCACAGCTAAATTCTCGGGAAAATTTTTGGTTTGTGATTGAAATCTTTATCTTAGTGGTTAACCTGGTATGTTATTTTCTACCTTTAATTTTCACATGCAAGTTGTGAAATTATATAGTGATGAACTTACTGAATATATTTAATACTAAGGTAGCTGTACATTCTTGGTAATGGAGCTTACATCTAAAAATTAATTAAATAAAAAAAGCTCACCTTCATTTCATATATTTAAAGTGTAGATAAGATTGCCTTTCAGTTTAAGAAATTCCTGTTTACTGCATTTAATATTGTTTAGCCATTCATCATTCCTTAAAATTTCAATGTTAAGCTGCTCTCAGTTTTCAACTTGGAAATTCACTGTTAGTAGTTCTACTAGAAGCATTCTATTGAATCTTTTCAGGTGCTTGAAACCTCAAGTAGTCCTATAATTGAGAGTAATATATTAACTTTTCAAGGTAACAAGCAGAAATGGGTGCCACTTCACTTGGATGATGTAAGGTCAGACAGTCAAGAAAGACCAGGCTCTCGAAGTAGCTCAAGATCTCTGCTGGAAACAAACAAGTTAATACCTCATAACAACAGACGGAATGAGACAAGAAGTAAGTAGTTTTCAAGCTCTGGGTCTTTCTATTTGTGGCAAACAAAGTGTAATACTGCATGAGTAGGTATTAGATTGGCAGTTTATGTTGAAACTTGACTTTGCTTATGCTAAGTAAAACCTAGTGTTAATATTTGCCAATAACTGTCAAAAAAATTGTACTGTAATTTAATAAATTTTAAATTGGAAAGTTTTGTCTAAAAGCTTACTGTCAGGTTGTTCTTTTTTTTTTTTAACCTCTTCACAAATTTCTCAGAGGTGTAATACCTCGATCGCTGACTCTGCTGAGTAACTGAGCTTGGAAACAGTCTATCTTTACAGCGTGTGCTTGTGCTCTGAATCAGAGCAGCATGTATTTATCTCTTCCTGACGACCTACAGGGTCGTGGACCACAGCTTTACAATGCAGAAAGTTTGGAAATAGTCTAATAAGGTGGCTGCTCTGTCCTGCTCTACTGTAGTTCCAGCAGCTTGTTGCTACCAGAGCAATTGCTTGTGGACCTACACTTTGGACTCTGCTTTGGCAATTTTACTGATTTATTTTTTTCTTTAAGTTGGACCAATTCCCTCAGTTTTCTGATCTGTTTCTCAAACATGGCCATGCAAAAAGTTGTACTAGCACAACAGAGAGAGAAATGCACCACAGCTGGTACTACTTCTGGCCCTCAGGTGTTCTGAATACAGCTTGTCAGATGGCATAAATCTAAGGCTAAATGTAGCTCTTGGCATTTAAGTTTTAAAATCACAATATACAATTTAAATGTTTGCTCATTATAATAGGTGTTGGATGCTACTGAGATGGAATTGGTTTATGAGGTCATTTTAGGAACATTGATATAAGGGTTTGGTCTGTATGTCTGAGGGATGGACGAGTCAGGGGGAGGATTTTTACTAGCATATCACTTTTCTTCAGCAGTTATTCCTGAGGAGCTCTGTGGTTGAATGACCAGAAACTTGTAGCATGAACTTTACCTCAAGGCTCTAGTGATTCTAGACCAGTTTCAGTGTGAGAGAATATAAAATATCTCCTGCTCTTCAGGAACACTGGCTGTTGAAATAAAAAAACTTGTTTCAGGCTTAAGTACAACACTGGCTCATGACAGTGTTATACGTGGGACTTTTGCATTGTGTCTAAGAGCTGCATGTACTCTCGGAGTGCAAAAATGAAACTGATTTTGGAAAGTAGTTCAAATGATGCCTGTGCATTTGGGATCACTAAGGTTGAGGGTAGCAAGTGCGAAGGCTAAGGTCCAAATTGCCAGTGTGACAGACACACATATAGATTATGATATTCATAAATTCAGAGTCTTATTTGACAGAGAATAACATACAGGAACTCTAATGTATGAGCATACATATTTTGTTGTAGAGTTAATTAACAATAGTTGCTAATAAGAACAAAGAATCATATCTTTAGTCAGTCATTTGTTAAATCCAGAAACTCTCAATTTGATCGAGGCTGTATCTCCAGGCATTCCTCTGACAAAGAGATCCCCCCAGGATCTGTAAGACTATCCAATTACAATTTAAAGAAACTTTAAGCAAGGGTGACTGACTGAAGATGGAAGTCTCGATGTTAGGAAAAGAGAAGGAAATGGTGTTCAAGAGTGTGTGTGAGAGAGGGCTTAATTTTCTCCCATGAGTAAAGTGAGAATTGCACCTGTCCTTATGTTTTGTAGTTAGTGGAGCCAAGGTCCCTGGAGTCTGGTTTAGACCTGCTTGCTTTCCTTCCTTTCATCTTTCCTTCCTCTTCTTTCTCACTCTCTTGCTTTGTGCAGACCACATTTATATGAAAACCTTATGCAGATTGTTACGGAGTCATCTTAGATTTGCATGTGTTATCGAAAAGTAGTACTTAACTTAAAAGCTCAGTTTGGGACAGGACCAGCAGAGAATAAATGATTGCTGTTAAATGGACAGAGCAAGGGGGAGTAGTAGACAGCTGCTTCTGGGAACAAAGCCATGGCTGTGAAAATTCCCTGCCAGCAGGATCATCAAGAGCTAGCAGCTCTCCCAAGCTCTCACTAGGTACTCTGAGTTGTCCACAGGAGGAGACTGTATTATCATGCCTGGAAGGAGAATTGCATGATCATTCCTTCCTGTCCTGTGCCCATCAGGTATTGTGACCCCTGAGCTGGCATCAGAGTGTCCAGTTGCTTCAGAAGCATTTGAGATTGACTGCCAGTCAAGCCCATTTACTCTTCTTTATGGCTAACAGCTTCTGCCTGGCTCGCCCTTAGGCAACATTACCCTTGCAGCTTCAAATCTGACCTTCTGTTTCGGCCGGCATGACCGAGTCAGTGGATTGCCTGAGAACTGGATGTTACAAAGGACATTTTGTCACTAATAATATAGTCTGCAGTGTCATTTCCTTCAGCGTTTCTGAGCATCCAGAACGTGGATAAAGACACTTTTCAGTGTTTTATGGTTAATACCTAGGAATAAATCAGATGCTACTTAATTAAATTGTGATGTTTAATTATGATTGCAAGCATTATGCTTTTTTCTCTTAAAGATTGGCGTCGTGATAGAGAAAAGAGAGATGATCATGATGAAGTGTGCAGCGTGAGAAGTGAGGGTGGCAGTGTTCGAGGATTCTCCAGAGGAAGAGGGAGAGGCAGAGGCAGAGGAAGAGGACGAGGCAGAGGAAACCCTGGAAGTATGCAAAGAAGTAGATGCTTACCAAAAGTTTTAAAACTATGTTTGTAATGTTATTGTTTGCACATGATGTTTCAAAAAAACATCTCCTGTAGCTTAATATAATTAAGTAGTTTGAGTCTTTTTAAAATCAGATGCTGAGAACCAACAGTAAAATAGCTGTGTGTATCATGCCCTGAAATAGTTCTGTGCTGGACTTAATATTTTTCATCATCTTTCTTTTATGTTCTCCTTTATTTTGAAGTGAATTTTGAATATTCATTTGGTTATCAAGAACTGTACGGTGACGGAACTGACCAAGTATTTCAACCTGAGCTTAGTGCTAGTATAATGTATTACTATGGTGGTGGAACAGGAGTGCAGATCTATTCTGTGGATGAAGCGCTTCTCAAAGAATATATAAAACATCAAATGTAAGTAGATTGTTTAATGTGCAAATATTTTTAGAGGTATAGTTAAGATAAAGTAACTCATTTCAAACAGTGTTCAATCCTTATTATCCATATAAAGATGGAGATTAAGGCATTTCAATTTAACTTTTTGATTTGACCATTACCAGTGTCAGTTAAATTTATTCACTAGTGGGTAGAAAAACTTGAGTGATGGGGGGGAATTTTAAGGAAGCTGTTCTGCATCTTGTGCTGTAGTCTGGCTCTTAACTCGTATACCTGCTTTATTTATGGTACACAGCCCTCTTTTTATGTTGTCATGTAATTGAGATATGGATGTCTCTGAGCTTGTGCTTTTGAGTACTGTTGGTCTGTTTGCCTATAAAGCTCTTCTTGGGTGATGTAGCTAGAGGTTTCCCTTATTTGCTCTCAATTTCACTTTGAGAAGTCTTGTTAGGTTTATGTTTTCAGAGTGTTCCACCTGAAACATGTAACTGAAAGAGTAGTTTTGCAATGATACTTGATTTTTCAATAATCTGTAATGTTTACTTTCTCGTGTACACCATTAGGCAATGAGAAACCATCTGGAAGACTGATTATCACCAGGAGACATGTCAAAAAGGGCCTGGAAACCACTAGTTCGTTTTAAAGAGACAGTTTCCACCACTGGCAAATATTTCATCTTCTGTACTTGCAACGGCATTTCTCTGCAATGCCTTTGTGGTGGATTTTGATTGCCCTTGTATTCCATAAAGCAACTTGCTTATTTTATTCTTGCTTCTTTTGTTACAGTTGACGCAAAAAGGAAGAAAAAAGCCTCTTTAAGGGCAGAAAGTATCTGGCATGTGGCTATCAACTTCAAAACTTCTATTGCAGTCTTTTTTGTTACTCTTGCTGCCAGGCCCCTATGAGACCTGACAGTGGACATGTACCCCTATGTCAGGATAATCGGCCTGCACTGTCCTCAGACAAGTGAGGGAGGAGCACAGACACTCCACTGTTGGCCAGATTTCTGGGCATGCAGTGTAGAATCCAGACCTTCTAAGGTAGGACATGATGATGTCCCCCTCTGCTGAGAAAAATGTCAGTTACAGCATTGGTCGCATCTGACTTCTGGTTATTTTTGTATTTTATTTTAGCAACAAGAGGTTGGCAGGTGTCAGTAGAAGACTTGGCATGGCTGGCTAACCAGAGCCATTGGTTGCTTGTCTGATATAAACTCCTAAGGCAGTTTGATTATGTAGTTTGCTTTCCATGAGAGAGAAGGAGATTCTTGAGCAGGCTTAGAACATAACTTCACTACTTTTATGCTCCTAAAAAAAAAAAAAGTGGTTTGGTTATTTGTTGACTTCTTTTAACACATTAGAAAATGATGGGAAACCAACTTTATTCATCAATTACCTATTATTAGCTTCTAAATGGGGATGGTTTTGTCTGCCTTTCCTAATTTAGTTATAAAATATTAAAGTGACTGTGCCAAAGAAGGAGGTACATACAGAACAAAGCTACACAGAACTGTTAGGTCTCAGAGTTCCTTATGGAGTCTAAGATAAACCAGCATGTATTAGAGAAGTGAGATTGGTTTGAATCCTAGTGAATTCTTAAATTTTAAAACAGTTTACCTGCTTAATAGGGAAAAATCTTTGAGACTGGCTCCAACTGAATTGGTGTATAATTACAGTAAGAAATCCACTGCTATCAAGCAGTTTATGCTTGTCCTGAGAGCCAGCTTGATGTACAAGAGAGAGTGATATTTATATTACATCCAAAAATATCTTTAACATTTTTAATTACAGGCTGAAGTTGTCAGCCTGAAAAGTTTCAGTGCTTAGCAACTCCGCAGTCTGCAACGTACAGTAGAACTCTATTCAAGTCCTCTTCTTTAAAAAAAAAAAAATAAAAGTTGCATCCAAGTCTGCATCAATTGAAGAATATGCAAGGGGACTCTGAGGAAAATGGAAAAGAAAAGCTAGAGGGCGTGAGTGTCTGTTTAGGTTTGTCCCTCTACTTGGAGCAAGCTTCTGCATTGTCTTCATTTACCATTAATGGTCTTTCACATTCCTTTTTCTAGAGTGATGGACATCAAGTGAGGCAGTTTGAGTCAAGTTCAGTCATTGTCCATTTCTGCTTGTGGAATTTTTGACTAGGTGAATTGTTACAAGATTTTACCTTTACTGTATGACTGTAAGGGTAACAGTAAAATGTTGATATGGCTTTTGTGCTTTCTTATCTTCTAGAGTGGGAGGGGAAAAGAAATGTAGCAGTTCAGAACACTAAATAGGACATTCTTGAAAGAAACCTTCTCTTTGTGCGCAGTTGCTTCACTTGATCCTTAGTTAAGCTCTGAGTAAGGGCTTAACTCTCTGAAAGCCTTATTCTCTTCTCTGTTTCCTCTGATTTAATGGCAGTGTTTTCATTTGTCGTATGTCTTATTGTCCAGCTTTGAGCCTTTGTATTCATTCTGTCTTGGAGCTGAGTGTTTCATATAGAGAGCTTTTGCTTCGAATTTCTTTAGCTAACAAAAATTATAGAAAGAAATGGTATGAAGCTTTTCCTTGGGTCAATAGTGGCATCACAGTCCTCTCCTTTTGGTAACTTTGGCCTTGAGCCCAACTTCAGTGGAGGCACTTAGCATTTTATATTTTGTTGAAATTGGAATTAACTTACTTTATGTTTGCATGTGGGTTTTTTTCCTCAGCGTTTTAAGGCTCTTTTTTTTTTTTTTTTTTTTTTTTACACTACCTCTATTTTTGTGTTGTAGAATTTTAATTGCTCTCCATTAAGTATTTCACTACCTACGTTTTTCTGAACCTGATGAGGAGTAGTATTCCTTGGATGTAATGTGCAAAATCATGGTATGATGTGTAAACTCTGTGAAAGGTCTAGATTTTAGTCACTGTGATTAAATTGGGGGTTTTTCCATTCTTTTTCATAGGATGTTTTCTCATTCTCTTGCTTTGTATAACAGATTGTGATTTGAATTCCTCACTTTTTGTCTTCACTAAGTGTAAAACATCTCAACATTCTGATCATTTCATAGAGCAACTTCGTTGTTCAAGAAGATTTGCCTTTCTGCTATTTCTTTGTCCTTTGTCTCTCTTGTTCTGTCAGATTCCTGAAATGGTCCTTGTCCCTCTTCTCTTCTCTTCTCTTCTCTTCTCTTCTCTTCTCTTCTCTTCTCTTCATCCATTAAAAATCATCTCTTCTTTTAGACTCTACCTTTCTCCATGAACGGTTGTGCCTTTTGGTACAGTTTCATGACAAATACAAAATTACTATTTTTGTTTTCTTATCTTCCCACAAGCATGCTTGAGGTAATGATTCAGAGGACATATATGTGCCTCAACACTCAGATAGGACACTTAAGCCTTCTAATGTACTGGAAACTGGGAAAAGAAAAGATACAGTTCAGGATGAAGGTGCACTGGTATTGCTGTGTGGGAAATAACTTGTGCCCTGACTGTAAGCAGTTGTCCTTCATCTATATGGAGGCTAAGAGAATGTTGTTTCCTTCTGTTCATGTAAGTAATAAGGGAGAGGATGGGTGAAGGAAAAATTGAGCATAGTTTTTCCTTATGCAGTTCGTACATGCAAATGTTGTAACGAGGCTTTGATTTATACACCTGTGTACTGTACTGGATTGTAAGTCTCTTAACGTGTCGAACATACATTGCTGTTCTGTAAGTGTTGCTTGTAATGATACACCTGTTGAAAGAACAATTTAGTTGGTGACAAAGCACGCTCTCTTTCTAATGGAAGACTTTAACAAGGAATCTCTTAAGTTGCTATTTTAGGATTTTCCTTAACCTACAATAGGCTCATATTTGCGTGTTTCTTTCTACAGTGAGTATTACTTCAGCACAGAAAATTTGGAAAGAGACTTCTTTTTGAGGAGAAAGATGGACCAACAAGGATTTCTGCCTGTTTCATTGATTGCTAGTTTCCGTCGGATGCAAGCTCTGACTACAAACGCTGCACTCATTTTGGAGGTAAAATAATTCAGAAATATGTATGTAGGCAGTTGCTTGGTTAATTTTGTACTGCCATATAAAGTCAGTGCTATGAAGTTCAGAAAAATTTGTGTTTGCAAGGACAAGGCTTTTATAAAGAGGCTATTAAATGTCAAAGTTTGTGGATTTTTTTCTTTTTTGGATGGTGCTGGATATGCAAAGTTTTTAAAGCTATAATATACTTGTCACACAGGCCCTAAAGGACAGTACAGAAGTTGAAATTGTGGATCAGAGGATAAGAAAAAGGGTTGATCCAGAGAAGTGGCCAATTCCTGGTCCCCCTCCATGCAATCTGCCACCGACTGACTTTTCTCAGCTCATCAATTGTCCAGAATTCATACCAGGCCAAATTTTTGGCTCACATACTGGTAAAGGATTTATTTTATAGAAACAAGTTTAGGACTGTCTATCTAGCTTAGGAAGTTTGCCTCTTGATGCTGATTTCATAATAGAAGTTATACGTTTGGTAATGGTTTATTTAGCTCGTGCCTTGTCAGCTTTACAGTTGCCAAGTCACATGGCTGGCATGGCTCATGTGAAGTAGATAAAAGTGTCTTATGTGTTACAGCTGTGATTGGTCTCCAGAATATAGTATGATGGACTACAGTCCTTTATTATTATTAGTAGCTGTAGTAGAAATAGTATAGTAATTTAAAGTTAATAATAAAATCTGCTTCATTTTGGTAGCAGCTGAACTGTTTATTTGATGCATCCTGGTTTTGGATCAGAATCTCATTCAGATTATTCATAGGGAGATGGCTTTGTTTGCTGAAAACCATTGGCAAGGAAATCTTTTACTGAAATATTGTCTGAAAGTAGATGGGAAGAATGAAGACTGAGTTAGTCACCCATCCATAGAGCTAGAGGATGGTGTGGAGAAAACAGCTCCCTAATGATGCTGTTCTTGTTTTCTGAATAGCACATAATTTCTCTCAAACTGTTAGATACTTTCTACATACATAAGTTGTTAAAATCAATGCTTTTCTAAAATGTTGAGTGAACTGTGAAAAGCAGTCTCCTAAAAATGAAAATGAATTCTGCTGATCAGAGTTATATTAAACCACAGAGATACCAAAATGGTAGCTGTGGTTGAAAGAAAGACTAGTGAAACAATTAAAAAAAAAGGGGGGGGGGGGGGGGGGGGGAGAGGGAGGCAAAAACCCAAAACAACCCCCAGCAGGAACTGAACTGCTGTTTTTCAATGCCAGAGTCTGCACCAAGTTCTCCAAGAATGGGAAGCCCACTGAGTCCAAAGGAAAACACTGAAACGAGTAATTTTCAGCCAATGTCTAAAGGGCTGTCTACAAGTTTGCCTGACTTGGACTCTGAACCTTGGATAGAAGTGAAGAAGAGGCATCGTGCATCCACGGTCAAACTAAAGGTAAAATCAAAAACCTTCAAATTATGTTTAAATAAACAAATGCAAAACCTGCCAGCTTTCAGATTATACTGTAAAACAAGTTTTTTAAATGTCTTAACATATGTAATGCTTGATGATGCAGTACAGTTAGCACGTGTACACTTTTCATTCTACCAGACCTAGAATAATTAAGCACATTTAAAATTCTGATCCAAAGCTTACTAAAAAGAAAAGGAAATACTGGGGGTTTTTGTGCTGAGGGACAGTTGTACCTGTTGATTACTGAAAAATGTGTTGTAATGTTTATTTGGGAGTTGGTCTAAAAGCTTATGGCAGAATTATTTAGAATAGTAACTTACTGAACATCTGAAAGTGGGTGTCTTGTTCAATCCTTGTACATTCATTTATTGAAAATGTTCCGTCATGTTCTATTTGTCTCCTATTTGGATAATCACTATCCCATTCAAATATAAAATGCATTGCCTTTCCTAACTTAGGGAAGTGTTCCTCTACCTGATCAAACATCATGTCAACAGCCACCCTCACCTCCAGAGGAACAAGAACAAGAAGAACTCGATTTTTTGTTTGATGAAGAGATAGAACAAATTCAAGGTCGGAAGAATAAATTTACTGATTGGTCAGACAGCGATTCAGATTATGAAATTGATGATCAGGATGTAAACAAGATTTTGATTGTAACACAGACACCACCATATATGAGAAGACATGCTAGTGGAGATCGTACTGGCAACCATGTATGCCGTGCAAAAATTACATCAGAACTTGCTAAAGTTATTAATGATGGTTTATACTATTATGAACAGGATTTGTGGATGGAGAAGAGTGAAAATGATACTATGATGAAGGTAACTCTCTTAATTTTTGACCTGAAAAATCATACCTGTCCCAGCCATTTCAAAATTAATTTCAGCAATCTGCTAGGTAATGGTAAAATGCTAGACTTTTTGGAAAGAAAAGATACAGAAGTTGAATTTACAAGTCTATTGAATTATCTTTCTTTTGATAATATTGTAGACAGTTGAAAAGAAAACCAGCAAGTTATTTTTTTGTGACAAATTTGACCAAAAGCATTGAATGAATATTTTTTAGAACTATTTTTAACATTTTGGAGATGGCTCAACTCTTCCAATGATTTCTTGGTCTGTGAATAGCTTGTTTCATAACATTTGCAAACCCCTGCCCTAGGGGAAAGGGGCATATTTCTGAGAAGAGAGAATAAGAGAGGAAGGTAATTTTAAAGTGGTTTTATATTAAGATTCTGTTTACCATGTAGCTTGTTAAAATAATAGCTCTGTGAGCAAACAAAACTTTGGATTGTACACCTTATTTTATTATAGAAACCCTTTTATTTCCTAGCCTGTACATAGGCCTCTGTCTTTGAGGCTTTCAGAACTTTGCAAGATTGTCAGCTTTGTTGTTTGGTTTTTGTTGTCGTTGTTGTTAATTACTATGGTTTTTAAGTGTAGTAGGCAGCTGTAAAATTACAGATGAGTTGAACTCCAGCACTTCATAGGCAGTGCTTGACAGTGCACACTGCAGTCCTGTCACTTACTGCTCTTGGTTTATTAAGAAACATCTTCTTTTGTGCGAGTAAGCCCAGTGAGCGGCATGTCTGTAGGCAATCCCACTCTATCGCTAGGAGATGTTATGTGTACAGAAATACAAAATTACCTGAGCACTAAGTGGTGAGGGGAAAGGGCTTTATCTGTGCATAAGGGCAAAGCTGGGTTGTGGAAGGTTAGAAGGGGGGTTGCCTTTTAGCTAGTGCAGTGTGAGCTGCATTAGATGGTTATATAGTGTTCATGGCAACTTTTTTTACAATGTGTGCTAGAGATTCCTTCCATCCTCTTTAAAAGAAATCTGTACTGTCTGTATATTGGTAGTTAGGTGTCAATTCTGGCTTGCTTATTTTCTCTTTTATGAAATTCACCCATTCCTCAGGATGATACCTGTTACTGTGCTTTGTGTTTACAATTTGCTTTTTCTAATTCAGCAAGAGATTGAGAACTTCAGGAAGCTAAATCTCATTAGCAAGGAAGAATTTGTAAATCTTGCACCAGAACCAATTGCTGATCCAACTGAAGAAGTTCCTCCAGAGCCTTCAGGATTACGGAAAGGTAAGTAATACAAATTTGCTTTTTAGAATCCCTGTAATAAAGAACCGTTGTAGAGGTGTGTTAAATCTTTCTGCCTCTGTAATATTTTAATTTTGGTTCAGTCAGTGGTCCGAGGGGCTTTTTATTTGCTAATTTTTTAATTTGTCAGCTGTTTATTGGTAATGTAGGTCTATCACACCAGAAGCAGCTGATGTGAGTATTTTTCAGGAGATATATATATATATATATGAGAGCATCAATAGGCAGTGTTCTGTATTCTTGTCACCATATGCCAACACCAGGTGCTTTTTGTGTTACTTGACATTTACAATGTGTACGGGAATAGCTAGTGATGTTGTGAAACATTTTCTAGAAACCAGGATTTTTATGGGAATAGGGGATAGAAGGAAAGGAGGTTAGAATAATTTTCTACTCGTATCATAACCTTACTGGGCAGTGAAAACATCCAACTCTTATCTTTTAAGGTATTTCTGATATGGTATTATTATTAACATTTACTAGGGTATGTGCTTATAGCATCTTTAAAGTAGTTGAAGAAAACCTCACCAAACCTCACCAAAAGGCAAGAAGGTGGTTCCACTTACAAATGTCTATTTTCTATTTCTTTGCTAATGTAAATATACAAGAACAAGCAGGTTAGAGAGAAATGGATTTGAATTTTCTAGCAAAGACATGCTTGAAATAGAAATATTTCATAGTTTTGAGCAGTCAGTTTGTCCTGCTTCTACACCAAGTACTTTTTGTTAGTTTGACTATCCTTTTGGGGATGGCGTAGTTCACTTGAAATGAAACAGGCCTTTAATGTATTAGATACAAGGGGAACTTGGGCTTTGAAGTCATAAATTTCTTTTGAAAATGAACGTTTTTCCTTCCTGCCTACAGATCTGGCAGAGGAGTTGGCTTGTAATTTGTTAAGTGGTGAAGTACCTCCAACAGCAGCAATTGCTCGATCCCTGCCAACAGCAGTTCCAGATTCCCCCTGCTTTCACCCTGGCTTCGCCCCGCGTACACCTCGCACCCCAAGGCTACAGGATCCCAAAAAAACACCCAGGTTCTATCCTGTTGTTAAAGAAGCACGATCCATTGATGTAAAGGTAAATGTAGAGATGTAATATTTTTTTCTTAAATCAGAAAAAGTCTATAAAACTCATGTCTGTGCATAAAATTTAACAAGGCAAAAAATGAAACACTTGTATTTTTTCATTATCTACAAAATATTTACCTTATTTATTCTTTTTTATTTCTACAAAATGGTTTCAGAATTTTCTCTGTAACATTTAAAGTCCTTGATGAAAAAGTGTAATGTCTAAAGACGTTTAATTTGTTACATAAGTCTAATCTTGAGGTTATGAAACTGGAGGGTTGTGACTTTATAATGTGTTAAGAGTGGCTATAAACTTTGTTTTAGGAGGGAGAGAATGAGTAAAATCAAATTAGGGTAATAAATACTTGATTTACTTTCTTAGACTCCAAGAAAAAGAAAAACACGACACAGTACAAATCCTCCCTTAGAGTGCCATGTTGGCTGGGTGATGGATTCCAGAGACCACAGGCCAAGAACTTCCTCTGTGAGGTAATTTTTTTTTTTTGTCATAGAAAATTGTTTGCAATGTCATTAGCTCTCACTGCTAATAGAGAAATAGGAAGTGATAAAGGACAGTTTCTAAATAGAGCAGAAGCAAGAAAAGAGCAATCAAGAAAGACAAAAATATAGAATATAAGGCTCTTTGGAAGTCAGCTAACTAGACTATTCTCACAACGTTCTTTGTTGATTGATGCTATGGTACAAGTAATATGACTTGAAGTACTGATGTGATTTTTTTTTTTTTGCCTTTAAGTGGTGGTTTCAAATCAGGCGTTGCAGTAATGTTTAGTTCTCATCATCCAGAACTGCCTGGTTTTTGACAGATTAGCACAGAATCTGATTTTCCTGAGGTGCACCCAAAACCAGATGACTGGGACCCCAGGAATGCATTGCAGTGGTTATCGGGTGACTGTACCGTTCTGACAGCTGTTGCGTAGATCAGAATGGTTGAAACCTGATTCTGTAGAAAAACCCTGCTTACAGGACAGAAATACGGTTGGTTTTTTTCTTCAGCAGTTCGAATGCTTCACCTTCAGAAGGAGCTCCACTAGCAGGAAGTTACGAGTGTACCCCAAATTCTCTTCCAAAGTTTCAGCATCCTTCTCATGAACTGTTAAAGGAAAATGGATTTACTCAACAGGTGTACCACAAATATCGTCGAAGGTGTCTAATGGGTAAGCTGCTAAATCTGCTTCCTAAAATTTTATGTAGAAGTTACCAGGTGTCATCTGATACCAGTCTTCTCCACATTGTTCCTTAATCTTAATTTTTCTTGGGAAAGGAGAACAAAATTTATTTGATGCTTGTATTTTATGAACTCTGCTTTCCATTTTAACTTGAAATTCCCTGACAAAAAAATTACCCTCAAATTTTAACTCAAGTTAGTGCAAGACTGTGCGTGTATTACTAATGGGAAAGCACTTGCAAATATTCTGCTGAAAAGTTAAAGATAGCTCTTTCCTTTTTCCTTTTTTTCTTTTTTTACATCTTTACCAGAGAGGAAACGGTTGGGAATTGGCCAGTCCCAAGAAATGAACACACTTTTTCGTTTCTGGTCATTTTTTCTGAGAGATCACTTTAACAAGAAGATGTATGAAGAATTCAGACAACTTGCTCTAGATGATGCAAAAGAACACTACAGGTATGCGGTCTTTCCTGAAAGTTAGAAACTGTTGAGGTCTTACCATTCGTTGTAATGGCTGTGAAGTTTATGTATATCTGAAGCGAACATTTTTAGTATTAGCTTTGACTCTTTGTAAATCTTTTAAATAGCAGGCTGTATAAGTCATTTTAATTCCAAAAATCTGTTTGCATGTATTTGTGCTTTGCAGATAAATAGCTAAACATGTGTCTCCTGACTTGTAATTGGTCCTGAGTTCTACAAAATGCTGTAACTTGCTGTGACAAGTCAGCTCTGTACTTACTAATGCTCGTAAGATTCTTCCTTCCATAGGTGAAAGTATTCTTAACCTCATTCAACTTGTTCAAACTGCTGCTTGCCTTCCAAAAAATATCAGAAAAATGACTGCAAAGGAAATTACCACTGCCCTTTTAGGTCTTTAATACTATTCCCTTCCTTCCACACACTTTCCCTTGCCTCTCTCTCTCTTACCCAAAGAGACAAGGTAGCCTAACGTTTTGAATGCCAAGCGAAAAAAGCACTGGCCATGGGTATCTTCAAGTTCAGATGTGTTGTCTGAGACTGCAGAGTGATAGACCCTAGGGTACAAAGGTGGCTTTAACAATACCTTGAGTGTCTGCCCTGAGCTTTCTTGATCCTTTGTGATTATCCATGGATACATTTACCAGGAGAAACTTTAGAAGCCTCTGAAGAGGACTAAGGTGACAGCAGATGAGTGCAGAACAGAAAGAAGTCCCAGCTAGCTGCAGGCCCAGGGTGGCTCTGGTGATGGTGTGGCAGCCAAAGCCAGAGTGTTACTAAATGCTGAGCCAGCAATCCTGGTGCTGGGGTGTGCGGGAGCTGAAGGAAGAGTCCTGCCCTACACATCTGGTTTTGCACTGATGGTGTATTAGGCTGATTTTTGGTCCAACCCATTATGGTTGGTTTTATGTTGAAACTGTGTATACAGACATCCTGAAAATGTGAAAGCATTTGTCTGGTATTTTATGTGCTTGTAGTGTCTGTAGTTCGTTAGTTGAAACTGTGGGACAAAGCTGGCTTTCCTAAGTCAGCTTTGATTGATTGTGAAGGTGTTTCAGGAGAATAGGTCAATAAAAACTGATGTGAAAAGGAAGTGTTTTTTATGAGAAAGGTAAAATGAGACTCTGACATTTACCTGAATGCAAGGAGAGACTGAAAACTTGCATCCTTCTGAGGAGTAAGGTGTATATGTGTAGGATTTTCATACCTCTTTATTCTCTTACAGGTATGGATTGGAATGCTTGTTTAGATTTTACAGCTATGGCCTAGAAAAGAAATTCAGGCAAGAAATATTCAAGGATTTCCAAGAAGAAACAAAGAGAGATTACGAAGCTGGTAAGTATCATAGGCCAGTCACTGCTCATACCGTGATAACTTTAGTTGGGAGATAATCTCAGTTCCTTGGCACTGACTTGTTAAATAACTCACGAGCAGGTTTTGTTAACGTTCCTTTTCTCTTACAGTTCTCTTAAACTTATATTACCAGTGAATAATTAAGTTTCTAATTAGATCTGACCTTTGTAAATTGGTAAAATTATCTTTTTCCATTATTAGGTCAGCTATATGGACTGGAAAAATTTTGGGCTTATCTAAAATATTCTCAGCACAAGACTCCAGCCATTGATCCCAAACTGCAAGAATACCTTAGTAAATTTAAGAGACTGGAGGACTTCAGAGTGGATGTAAGTTTCAATACCTATTTTAGATAAATATTTGGTGTATGAATATTTTTACTGCAAGGTAAATTGAGAACAATGCTTCACAAAAAGGTAGCTTTACAAATCCTGTAAATGACTAGAAAGCATGATTAAAAAAAATAAATTAAAATGAAAAATGTACTGTTTTAGTCTAGACATTCTTTTTTGAACCAGAGTGTGGTGCGGAGGTGTGGTGGCTAAAATGTAAAAAGTCCATTGATCCATTTTCATTGTGTAATTAAATGAATAGCAAAAAAAATAGTTTATTTGTCATCTGGTAGGACTGATGACTTCTACACTGTTTAGGAATTTGGCAAATGAATTAATGCCCAGCTGGCATTTCTTAATGAACTGTGACAAGCATTGTCCTTGCTGAGCCTTGATATGCCAAATTCAGTGTGTCCTTCCTGTAGAACGCTGAATTCTTAAACAGTGTGATTCTGGAATATAGTGCTGCCGTGCTTTTCATGGCTGGGTTATGGAGTATTACGTTACCATCATCCTCTATAATTCTCATTTTCTAGGAGTTGTGGCAATCATTTGGGCAGCAATGATTAAATAATGCTGTCAGACTGTCTAAAGTCCTTAGTATGGCGTACACTTGCACTTCTAGCTAACAGCCCGGAAAGCTTTAGAATACCATCAGAGTTGTGAATAACCATGATCACACTGGGCCTAAGAGCCTAATTATTGAATGCTCTGTCTTTTTTGATCCTTTAAGTGTACGAAAAGGCAAATATGGGGCCTTCCAGAGAAACCTTTAACAAGCTGCCAATATTTATTTTCAGCCTCCTATTAGTGAAGAATCTGGCAGAAAGAGACCGGTTGCTGCAGCAGGTGAGGATTCAGGTCATCGCAGACACCAGTCTAATTCTTCTAAAACACTTCTTGTGGCTAAACCCACATCTGCCTGTCAGTCCCAGGCATTAGGAAATGTTACCAGTGGGAATACTGTGCAAGCATCCATAGGCCATAACAATGCTGCCACAAAATCTATAGAAAGCGATGTACCGGAAAAATAACACTTCAGACAAGCTTGCGCCCTTGAGATTCAGCTTCTACATCACTGTTTTGATTTGGAGACCTTCAAGGCGAGCCAATCTAATACATGAGTAAAAATGTATGGGAAGACAAAGGCTTGGATTCTCTTTTTCACAGGATTTAGTTCCAAACACTTACCCTAGGAGAGTTGCTCTTGGTTTTGGGATCATCAGAAGGATCCTAGGGAAGATTCTTTGGCTTCAGTATTGCTTCCCTCAAGCTTTTGTTTACAAAGAACTGCATTCCTTGCATATGCAAAAAATACTTTGGGGGATGCCTTACATTTCAGCTCATATTTCTTAAAAAAAGGTATGATATATCTGTTATTTACTGTGTTTTCTTTGCCCGGATTATCCCATTATTTGTATTTTACCAAAGCAAAAAAAGATTATGTTATATATAGAATTTTAAATGTAAAGGAGAGGTCTATGTGATTGGTTTGCTCTAATTATTAAGAAGTATGTTTTTGTGCAGAAGCACACTCGAGAACCTGCAACTATAAATGAAACTGCATTTCTGGATTCTATTTAAAGACATAGTTTATTTTTTTCAGGGTCTCCATAGTTAGTATTTTATTAAGTATGGAGTTTGAGTGGACATAACTGGGATAGTTTTGCAGATATTTCCTTCAGTACTGGTTCTTAATAACTCAAGCAACAGAAAAAAATACAGGGGAAAATGGATCTCTTGATTTATTTCATAGTGTCTTAAATTAACATAGAGTATTTACAGTTCGTGCAGGTTGTTAAAATAGCGAACTATTCAAATTATTCTCAGCTTGAGAGGTGTCTTCATTTGAGTTCTCGTATGACTATGAAGTACTCTAACAGGAGAGGCATAATTTTTTTTTCCTCCGTATTTCAAGTAATAAAAATTAGTTTGGAGGAAACTAAAATATTCCTTGTAAATTTTTTTTTTTGCTTTATTTTGCAATATCTGAATGAAGTTCTGCTTAAATTGTGCTAGCTAAGCCTAAATAATTTCAAACAGGTCTAAATACAATTTCACTGAATGTAAGTTATTCAAATACAAATTAATTTCTGTATCTGAAAGATGGGGATGTTTATATCCTGGAATTTCTTATTAACTTCAGTACTTGTTTTTAAAGACTCAAAAAGAACTGAGTGGGTAACTTACCTCTTCCAAGGGTGAGAAGAATTTCCGCTTTTGTTAGTTAACCGCAGAAAAGAGTTCAGTTAACTTCCAAGTTAAAAAAGTTCTGTCTAGCACAAATGCCTTAACCCGTGAAGGTGTCCTAACTGACTGCACATCCAGGTATGGGGTTTTAAACTTGTATTGGATCTCGGAGGGTACAGTCCGTTAATTTTTCAGTCATTGTCTTGTGAATCTCACTGAAATGAATTATGAATGTTTGCATTGTAAATGAGTCTGTTACCAGTGGCCTTCCCAACAGCTAATGCAATTTCAATACAGAATTGAGCCTTTTGTAAGTGGCCTGTTCCACATGAATTTAAATGAACACATACCATGATTTTAAGTAGCATCCTATAAATGTGCTGAAGTGACACATCTCAGTCCTGTGTTTTGATCTCCATGCCTCTTGCTATCCAAGAAAATTATGCTAATGTAAATTTGGATTGAAATTGTATATACAAGTAATAGATTTAAGATATTTCCTTCCACTTTTTCATTGGAAAAATGTGCCGATTAAGCTTTTAGTGTGTGTAATTTGTGATATTTTGACAAATTTTATAAAAACAACAAAAAAACCCTAATACTGTTGTATATCAACTTCTGTTTTCCCAAAGTGTGAAGAAAAACAACTTAAAAGAGTGCAGTGCTGTAGATTTGCATGTGAATTTGTTGCCTCTGGTGTACTGCGGTATCAGGGAAATGCAGGCTGTTAAGGGCTGATGTGGTTCTTAGAATGTGAGCCAGCTTCCTTCAAGTTCAATGTTGATTTATTTTTTCACATGACTGGATATTTCTCAAAGAAAAATGACAGGTGAGTGATAAATACTTCAAAGAGTGAATGCGTTACCTGCTCTCTGTTCTGCTGGCCTCCATAGGACCATGTCCCTTTAGTTGCATTAAAAAAACCCACCCCATCTGTCGACAGGTCTGGCTCCCGTTCAGGAATCCCCCCTTTCACTTCCCATGGGCTTGAACCTTCCCTCTCTCCCCTTGCGGCCAGGGGGAAAGTACAATGTGTACATTGCTGCTGTTTGCACGCCGAGCTGAGAGCAAAACAATTGAGTTTTAGAATAAACCCTAAAGATGGTGGTGAAGCAGCTTGTTTCTCTATATGGCTTCAAGTAATTACCTTTAACTACTGGCATACCTGGTGCAGAGTCATAGATTTGCCTTTGAACACACATCTGTGTGTCCAACATCTTTTCCAATTCCTGTTATGTCCATTTAAGTCTACCTTCAGTTTGGTTTTAGACAGGTTGTATTCTAATAGTAGTCCATTCCTGAACACTTAGCAGGTGTTACGCTTTTCCTTGTCTAAAAATCCTCCCGTGTACTTATTAAAGAATTTTGTTTAGGTTTGTCTTCATTTCTTCTGGTAAGAAATGACCGTACAAGTATTTCAAAATGCTACCCTGCCTAGACACATCAACATTTTTCTTTAGTCATGCTCTTGGATTCTAAAGGCTTTTTAAAAGAGAAGGAAGGGAGGACTCATGGTGGCTCTTGTTCCTGGTGGAGACCAGATCATGTTTTCCCACAATGAGCAGCAGTAGCCTGTCCGCATGACTAATGCTCCTGGAGTTTAAGAGGGATTTGGGTTTCTGGGGGAGATAAAGCATTAGAGTGAAGAGACCAGTCTGCAGGGTAGAGGCTGCTGTGAATACAGACTTTGCTTCAGGCATCGCTGCTGCATGGAGGTGACAAGCTACCCTCCCTCACTTCCAGGCAGAGGAAGAGACTAAAGTGTTAGTGTTATCTACTGAGGATGTATCAAGCTGTAGCCCTGTGTGTAGTACAGAAGGTTATAGTACCTTCAAAGCTGATGAGTTGAGGTTTCTCTCTAAAAAAAAAAAAAAATCATGCCTTCAAATATTTAAAACCAAAGGACAAGGACTTCACTCCTGTGAAATGGGTGCCAGAGTCAGTCAACAGAAAGGGAGTTCTTACACAAACAGTAATTGAATGCTTGTGGTCAAGTGCCAAATCCAGGCTTGCCCCAGGAACTTCACACCCACAGGCTTTATTCTTAGATGCTTACATACTGTACACAGCTGTAGGCTTTGCCCAGTTACCTAGAAAACTGGACAGGTCAGTAAAATATGATCATCACAAAAAAAAAAAACCAACCCACACCCAAGTAAACTTTGTAAACAGAAGGGGAAAAGTCAATTTGTGAATAACTTTTGCAGGAAGGTTGCACAGCCAGACGTGACCTCTATGGAACACAGTTGCTGCCTTCTGGTACAGAAAAAATACACAAAACCAGAAGAATCCCCCAAGAGAAAGGGTGGGGGACATGTTCAGCTTTGGGTTTGGTGGTTTTTTGTTTTTTTTTTTCCAAATTTCAGGTAAACAACATTTAACCTGCATTTGAACTAACCTTGGCACACATATTCAATCAAAAGTAAGCTTAGAACCCAATCTGTAACCACCTGTTAGTAAACATTCACCTTTAACCATAAATTAGAAGCCAGTGGAAGGATTTGCCAGTAACATTAAATACTTAATTATTTATTTGGTTTCCATATTTAAGAGAGCCTTCAAGGCCAGAGTTACATTATTGCTAATATAAAGGAGTAAATGGCCAAATCGCAGCTGTAATTGCATCACTCCATTCATGCCTTAAAGATCAGCCAGCCGCCAGCGACAGCCGGGTTCCTCCCCACAGCCTATGCTTCAGTCTGCAACAGTAAAATGGGAGAGAACTAAGACTGCAGGAGGGACTCTGAGCCCATAGGACTTCATCACAAACACACTCTGAGCTTCATAAATGAACTTCAGCAACACCTCAGTACTTAGTTGTTGAATTAGTGGAGTTACACTTCATGGGAAACTACCCAGCTTGGGTCTAAAAAACCAAAAAACCAACCCCAATGCAAAGCCAGGCTGACCATTACATTCAAAGTACTAGGTCTGGATCAATGTTTTGTACCAGTCTACACAACAATGCATACACTTCCTGGAGGAAATAAAACCCCACAAACTTTTATTGTAGAGAAAACAATTATCAAAGAGACTCAAAGCGTAAGCAAGGTTTAACTAATCCTTGACCTTTGCAATGAAAATAGCAAAATCAAAAAAAACCTTAAAAAGTAGTTTAGAACCAAGATATTTAAAGTGAAACAAGATCAGAAGCAGAGTGCCAAAGTGCCTTTACATCCTGTGTCCAACTCTGAAGTATAGACAACTTAAACCTTAGCACATGAAAGGATAATTCTAGTCCTTAGTGGAAATTCAAGATGTTCAAATTGAGTAACAACATAGTACATTTTTTTTCAAAATCAAGAAGGTTTAAAAATATATTTCCTGCCATAATAAAGCATTTTTTTGGGAAGCAATGTACAAATGAGGTAGAAGTGTCAAAACAAATGACTACTCAAACTAGTTTAACACTAAGTGTAGCCTGGGAAAACAAGTCCTATATTAAACTGGAAATGTATTTTGTTTCTGAAGATGTCCCTTATGTTGCTTAAACAACATTTAACACATTGTCAGTATCAACCTGCCTGTCATTTTAGTTAATAATAAGTGATTGACACAAATGTTACAAGGATGAGTGCCTCCATAAAATTATATAAGTTGCACTGAAGTTTTGATGGATCTGATATTATTCTATATTATTCTTTGTACGTGTCAACTTTTTATAAAAAAGCTGCAGTGTGTTTTAAAGCACTTTTTTTTTTCTTAGGTTGTCAGCTTTAAATCACTAGTGACTTTGTATGCAGGAGTGGGGCTAATTTAGATCCATTAGACATCAAAATCCAGGATTAAGTCTATGCAGCACACTGCTGCCGTAGGATGACAGTTTTGAATTCTTCACAGTTACCATTAAGTTGCTTCAAAACAAAAGTCATCCTGTACCCATCTTGCTGTTCAACCAATCCTCAATCATAGAAGTAGAAATTTGAGCATGGTTCTTCTTCTTAAAAAAACCCAAAACAAACCAAAAACTTCATGTAACTTCAATGCGATTAAACATCACTGCATTTCTAATAGAAAGGGAAAGGCTGTGCTTGGGGTAGGAAGTCACAGCACATGTGAAACTACTGTTCTTTGTCCAGTAGGAAGTTTCTATATAAAACAGATACAAGCATGATAAACAGCTAAGGCTACAGCCATGCCAGCTGCAGCAATACGAGCAGCTCTAATGAGCGAAGAGCAGAGTAACTCACAGCGAGTGTTACAGACCTCCAGCCATGGCATTGTACACTAGAGGCTGTAACACTTACTACATGTGTTTTTATGTGGAAGCCTGAAAAAAAGTTTCCCTGATTGTACTATCTGCTCTTTGGGTGAGCCTTCCTTTTCCTGCTCCACAGCTACACACATCTTTGTGCCATGATGAGGTACAAGGGCTGGAGCAAAAGCTAAAAGTGACATACTGTAAATGGAGTGTAAAGACTTGCATAGAGAGAGTTAGTGTTTAAAAAAAAAAAAAGAATTCCCTAGTGAAGCATCCAGATAAAGAACTTGTGCTTAAGTAGACCTAGCTCCCGTCCTGTGCCAGAAAGCTTTTCTTTATCCCTTGGTACCTTCCGATGTTCCATCTGAACCACATGTCTTTGTGGTTAGTTACGCCAGCGTGCCAGCATTTCAGCAGTGTGAGATGAGCAAATACTTATTATAGTGCTGATGTGCAAACCCAAGTCTGGACACTGCACCAGTGCTCGGCTTATAAGGATGCAACCTCAGCAGAAGCCCAAGCTTTACTGAATTACTGTCAGTAGCTCCACAGCCACATCCCTAACCAGACTGTTCAGCCTGTACAAGAACATGCAAGCGTAACCCCAGTTCTGTGGAGAAATGGTTCCAGTTCTGTTACTTCTTCTGCTGTGATAAAACTATTCTACACCAAGCTTGGATATGCAAGGAAGAAAACTCAACCTGCCTTCTAGGACACACGAGTTAAATGCGATTCAATGGAGGATTTCTGTTTCATTTACAGTTCCTGGAATTTAACAGTTTACAGTTCAATAGAAGGTATATACAGAAATTTGTTACTGGAGACGCACTTACCATAGGTGAAATCTGCAAGCAGAGGTACAGGTGTAGGCCATAAAACTGCAACTCATGAGCTTAATAGTCTCACAGTTATGAATTCAGAGGGGTAGACAGTGAAATTTCTATAATACATTGAGTGATACTCATGTATACATCTCTGGTGTTCTTGTTCTGTTAGTGCCAGGAGACATATTCCTTTTACTGTATGTTATACCATTTCCTAGAGTGCTTGTCCTTCATTTACAATCCATTTTTTTTCTCCACCATAAATGCATTGGCATAGGTTTATTCTCTTAAATATAGCTTACCTGAGTAAGTCTTTAAGATTCTTCAGAAGCTGGATCTTAGAAGGGAAAAATAACACCACGAGAGCGAGGAACAGCATTAATAGCAGACGATGTTTCATATCCAAGGCTTCTTCCCCTTACTTTGTATTCCATCATGCTCCAGCTCTGCTTAACAGCTTGTACAGAAGGTCTGACAGCACATGTGGTATTGTACATGCTTTATTAAAATGGTACTCGTATTTACAATATCTGCAGAAACAATCCCTCCCAAGTCTTGCATTCAGACAGACACGCACACATACACACGCGCGCACGCCCCTCCACTCTACAGGGGTGTGAAGGCTATGCTCCCAAAAGTTAGGCAGCTTCTGGAAGAGGAGGAAGGGTGACTTTTGTGTGTGTTTGTAATTACTTAAAAAGAAGCATGGGAGTATGCATTTGGCCATCACAATGCTAATTTAAGTATATGTAGTATTAACATATGGCAGTAACACTGAGTATTCCTCTTTTACATTCTATACACAGAATGACATCAAGGTTTTCCAGTCAACAGAACATTCTAACTTCAGTCTCAATGCTGCTTGTAGTGACTATGAAACCACAATTTTGGGGCTGTCCCTTAAAACAATTCAAGTCTATGTAAGCGAAATAAGGCACAATTAAGATTTGATTTGATTTGATTTAGAGAATGGGAAAAGGGGAGAGAGGCAGGCTTCAGATAATAGTTGTTGCAGAGGAAAAGTTTTACCCAATCCTTTTGAGAAGAGGATGAATTTTACCCCCATCCTAATCTACATGGAATTCTCTTAGAGAACTGAAGTATTCTGCCAGGGCTACTAACACCCACATACAAAATAAAATTGGAAATTCACATTTTAACACCAGTTTCAGTAGTCTAACCTACTGATACTGATGTACATGAGTACATCTTTCTTTAATGCTGAAGGAAAAGACACACATGAAACAAGATTCAAACCTTCCACTGAGCTTGAAGACACGTCTTTTAGAGAGCTTGTAATATATATTCTTTGAAGGGTTCAGCTTATCGATAAAAAGGAATAGCGTTTTTACCTTTAAATCCCTGGCCCCTCTTCACTAACGAAGCCTAACCAGACATTACAAATAAACTGCAACAAAAAGTTTGGCAGCACAAATGATGTCTAGTATTCAAATCTTCATTTGTGAGTATATTATTTTCCTTGTACAAAACCTGTTGAATGTTTTTCGCAGCAGATGAACTGTACCCAAAGATGCAGGACATTCTGTGATGGGGAACAAGAGGTTGCAGTTCCGAAGGCCCCTGACTTTGGTTGTTTACAAAGTTCATTCCTGTTTAGTGTGATCCTTGGTATCTTCCTCATCTGTGTATTCTGATGGTTCTTCCCCTGGTTTTAGGAGTCTACCTACGTAGTCGTATTTTTCTGAAAAAGATTTATGATTCCGTTACAATCAAATACAACTGCATTTGCTAGTTAGCCTGCAATGCTGCAAATTCACTTTTTCTCCTACACACTAAGATTCTCAACCTGACCACTGAAATTGATGGTAATTCATCAGAAAGCTCAGCCTCCTAAAACAATATTGCTGCTCACTACTTTTTCTCCTCTGAGTACTTGGTTGCAATTCTCCCACGGCTAATCAGGCAAGCTTCATCACACAATGGCTGAAAACACTGCTATTAAAACCAGCACAAATTCCCTCAGCCTGTTTTGATTTCAACTGAAGTGAAAAATTACTCCCCCTCCCTCCACAGGCATACTTTCATACTTTTTAGAAATTATTTCAAGACAAACTTGTTCAACTCTTCATGCCAAAACAACTCTTAATCCTAATGATAATTCCATGGCATCCAAAGCCAACAACCTGTGAGCAGGAATTCCTTCAGCTAAGCTACGCTGAGATTCAAGAGTAAAATTGTGTGCTGAAGAGCTGACAAGAGACCAGCTTTCTTGTAACAAACTAAAAGGCTGAAAAAGTTAATAGTGGGATATAGTAGAATCCTCTCTATGGAAGAAAGGCCTGAAATCCCTGGGGTTTTCCCAAGAAAGTTACATTGCATTATCAACGTTACTGCCAACATCTCTTTAAAAGCTGCCCCAAGCCCAAATCAGTCATTTTTATTAAAAGTATTTCCTTAAGCTCAAGATGTGATGCTAATTTGAGAATTTACCTTTAAATTGCATTTCCCACTCTCTGACACTTTCCATCTGTACAGCATTTAAGTCCGATAGGTCATCATATTCATCTCTGAGTGCATCTTTATCTAGACAGAAAGTTGCTAGTCCCCTGGAAGCATCTCTGCCAGCAAATATTCCATATGGACCCTCTGAAAACAAAAAGACAAAATTGATATCTTCAAGTGTTTTTTTATGGTGACTGATCTCAGTTCTTGATGTAGTCTGCCAAAGCCATGCATCGAACTTCTGCAGTGATAGGAACAGCAGCAGTTTGAACACCGTGGCTGTTCAACATTCAACAGCAGTGCAGTTCCATCCTAGGTATCACTAGGAGATAAAGCCTGCTGAGAGAGGCAATACCAGGAAAATAGCTTTGGAGGGATATCTGGAAAAATCCCTGTCATTTTCTGAGAGGCTGCTTTCCTCCCCAGCTGCTTGCTCCATCCACCACACCTATCTGCTCTTGCCGGGCATTCACTTCAGGGTTGAGAGAGAGGCTGAATGCAGCGGGAAGAGCTCCTGAGGTAGGGAACCTGGGTACCATATGGATTAGAAGAAACTCTGTCCTCACCAGAGCTGGTGCTCTCTCTCCCCCACAGAGTGCTTGGCACTGTGAGTTGCTTACAATCTAACCTGAGAACTGGAGGGTGTCTTTCTTGTATGTCAAAGACAATTCCCCTGTCTCTCTGGAAATAAACAAATTGTTTTAAGAGCAAATTTCACAAGAGAAAGAACTATCAACTGGAAACTTGCACTGTACAAACTGCTCTGGCTGTAAGAGACAACCATAATGATTAACAGCATCTCTATGTTTGTCCTTTCAGATATTTAGCTCCAGGAATGGCATTCACAGTGACTACCTCTGGGATCAGGGACTACATTTATGCTATTTAAGAGAAAAAAAGTCAAGAGTGCTCGTGAACTCTAGTTTTCCTATTTGTATCCTGAATTAGATGATCATTTGAAAAACAGGGTTCAGAGACTAAAATCAATCCTATAGTAAGATATTTAATCTATGCATTTTGCATGCTCAGTCACTTCCCATGAACACGGTAAAAGGTAGTGACTGCCATCATTTGCAACGTAATATGGACCTTCTTCAAACAAAAACTCTTGCTTCACTCCAAAATAGCTATCATTCGAGAGATCTAGTTTTTGATGTTCTGAATGAAGAACACAGGAGCTATAAACAGCCCTTACAAAGACCACACACAATCAGTAAATCCTTCACAGCAATTTCAAATTGCTACTTAACTTCCCCACCAACAGTATTTTGTCCCATTTTTCCTTTCCTGAAGAGTTTAAAACAATTGTTTCCATAAACCCTACTAGCTATTTGCATAATGCGTTTTTAAAATTCTGTCTAACCAGAGTTAGAGGAGCGTGCTGTTCCCTTCCCTTCTAGTCCACATTTAGTGGTTGATGGAGTTTTACAGCACCTACTGAGATGCCACCTCTTGGTCCACCATCTTGATTCCAATTATTTCTATTAAAAGGAGAATTACATTTACTAGTATCAAGCCCTGAACACTCTTAGATCTCAATCATATACATAAAAGCATGAATGCTTTTAGAATGTATCTTGCATTAAGATTAATGTATGCAAAATTTCTGAAAATGTAATTTCAGATGCTATTAAACATTTTTTTTCTTTTCTAAAATTCAATTTAAATGTTAACATTCTAGCATGTTTACTACAGAAGTATTCAGGAGTCACAGAGAAACCATCAAGCCAGGTCCTAGTGTTCAACAGAATGCTAAGTAGTAAAAACCAGCCTTGGGATTTTGTAGACAGCATCTCAAACTCCAGCTCTGCAAATGTAATTTAGAAAAGTGTCCCATTCTTTAATCCTTTACTAAAAAGCAAATAGTGAATTATGATTATTTAAAAAAAAAGTACAAGCCTGACTTCACCTTAGTTGCAGGGTTGCTAAAGCAGAAGTTCAGAGATCTCAGTATGAGCAATCTACTTCAAGCTTCCATTCAGATACTTTCACACACATATTAAGTACACTGTTTTATATTAATATCCAATATACAGGCCTGGGGTTTTGCTATAAGCCCTAGTCTATTATTCACTTTTATATAAATACTAGTGCAACAATCTTAAAAGGTATTTTGCATGTCAGATTTTGTTGTGGTTGGAGTAGCACTCAGGAAGGTGCCAGCATAGAGAACCCTGGGGAGAAAATATGCTTCAAGAACATGATTCTGAGGTAGTGACATTAGTGCAATCCTAGCAGTGCTCGCTCAGATCTTTCATGACCAGATACAATTCACTCTGCAAGCCCTACCCATAGACCTTCTTTTCTTTCCTTTTGTCTGCCTACCTATTCAGACTCCTGCTCTAAATAATTGATTGCACCATGACATGATAAACATACTGAAGAGATTGTAAAAAGAGATGCTATTAGCATAGCTATGTATACCAAACTGATTTTTCAAACGCCTATTACAAAATTTTAGTGGTTCTCTTTTGCTATACCCCAAATTATCTATTTCATAGTCAAATATTCCTTTAAAAATTTCTCCTCCCAGTCCTATTTGGCATTTTGCAACAACAAAAGGAGAGTCAGGGAAGCATCAAAACCCATTTAAAACATGTCTGCTACATCTTACTTGGCTACATGTAGTTAGGAGCCCTACATGAAGGAAAACTTTGTTCCCTGAAGAACGCTTTTCTTCCCATCACTGCTTTCACATATTAAAACACTTTGTTTCAGTGCCTTTGTTTATTTTAGTGCTGAGATCAAACACTTACCAAAACTACCTATTTGCCTATCTCCACATCTATACTGGCTTATTTATACACTGCCTTTTTTCCCTGTATAAATTCCTCATGTACCTTACAACTCTACCTTGTATAAGGTATGCCCTTCTCTAACGCATACAAAATGTTGCTACCCACCACCTGCTACGACTCACAGGAAGCACAGATCCTCACTTTGTTTCAGAATCCAGTTAAAAATCTGTCTGCCTTGATGAATTTGACATCTTGTTCCAGCCTGACATTTGTCTTTATTCACAAATGAACTGGGTAGCTTGAGAATTGGGAAAATCAAGCTCTCTTCAGCCAGTAAAAATACCTTTCCAATTCCTGCACTCAGGATTTCTGCATCTCCTAGCCCTGTTTTGGTTCTCAAATGAAGATTTAATTTCTCATTGCAGACACACTAAAACAACAGGAGGCAAGGAAAAATAAATTTAACATTCAAGCACTGTATTTAAAAATTTGAGATAGGAAGCTTAAGTTTTTGTTTGCAAGTACTGCTTCTAGTCACTTGATCCAAAACAGGCTAAACTGGATCTTGGAACAGCACGTGCCTCAATTTTCAACTGGTTTAAAAATTGAACTGGTGGGTGTTCAAATTTTGAGTAGATATTCTCTGTGTACCAAAGAGGCTATCTGACCATTTCAGTTCTGTACCAGTTTTGCAGAACATCCTGGACTATTGCTCCTAGACCAGTAATGAAGGTGACCACTGAACTTTGGATTGCTCCAACTGTCAGCACAGGGACAGCACCACAGATAGCCGCATGTGGACTTTATAACTAATGAAGTGATTCTGTAATCTAAGAACTGTGTTCATTCTCACAAGATACATACAAGCTCTTTGAAGAAGCCATATAGGCTAACAAGGTTCAATTTGAAAGCAGCTTTAGTTTCTTCAAATACTCAAAAAGCATTTCCGAGCTATCACCAAATATGCAGAACATACTGGATGTTCTTTGCATCTGTGGGCTCCATGCAGCCACTGGAAATAAAGCCCAGTTTTGTCTGAAGCTTAGAAATTAATGGACAACATTTCTAAAACTGGAGACAAGTAAAAAGACTAATCTCTCCTTTAACATAAGTTAAAGCAACAAAGGGAAACAGACCATGAAATTGTTGACAGCTGCACAATTCTATCGCTTCACCTACCTTTCCAATCCAAAGCAAAGTGAAAGCTTCACTGTCTGTTTAAAATTTTCCATCTGAATCCTGACACGTTTGTTCAGTGTTGCATCTTTTATAAGGGAATGATAAAGCTACAAATTATACAAAGCCATTTTGAGATGCAGCTTGAAAGGAGAAGCTTTCTAATAATATTTATCACTGGGAATTCAAGGTGACATAATTTTAACTTTACTGCTCCACATTTACGAGAAAGGAAAGATGTGGGTCAATTTTAAGTTACAACTTGCATGGAAAGTAAGCATTCTTAGGAGAGGCAATCAACAAAGACTACATGGTAAGATGGGAACTGATTAGAAAGAGGGGTCTAAACCTGACTGCTTAGGCACGAGACCAGAGGGCCTCACTCTTGTCTTTCACTTGCTTCCTTTTTAACTCTGTGAAAAAAGTGCAAGAATCAATGACCCAATTTCAGCCCTGCCAGGAAAAAAAAAAGGAGATTCCTGGAAGACAGCTCCGTATCTGAGGGAGACCTAGATTCCGTATCTTGCTTCAGTGAGAAGTGCTCTGGCCACTAGTTTATGCCACAATAAGGCAAGCAATGCTGGCCAGGCTTTTGTAAATGAAAGAGAGCTACAATGCTATGTAATGGATTTAACACTCATCTGTCATTCACAATGATGCCACTATCAGATCATAATGTATCTTGCTTTGAGCTACCTGCTTGATCAGGCCCCTCCAACCACAAGTAACTGGAACCTGAATGATTTAAATAGGAACTAGGGATTTACCCAGACAGACCTTTTATCAAACACACAGTTGTTCAGGTTTTAAAGAATATATTCAGGTTATTAAAAAAAGGAAAAAGAAAAACAGGAGAGCATAAGCTGACAGACACATAAAGCAGAAGCAGAGGAGGAGACAGAGTGATGCATCTTCCTGCACGAAACCGCTTCACTGGCCCCTGCTCTCCATGAACATGGACTGAGGGCTTCGAACAACAGCTTCATCCTAGTGGCAAGGGCACTACTCCCTTTTATCAAAAGTATGGAAATAATTTCTCATCAATACCCAGGTATATATTTTCTTACTTTCACTACTTCTGGTAGGAACTTCTCTTTATCCAGAAACACTGTTTCTTTGAGAAGCTGGGAGACACCTCCATCATACAGACACCAAAGAGCTGGCAAACATCAAGAACACAGAGAAGGTACACACCTTACAGGAAGCACTTCTTTCCCCCCCGTCTTATCCTCTGTACTTAGCTGTAAACCCTCAGCCCGTTGGGCTCTTAAGAAAAGGCCATCCTTAACAGAGTTCTCCAGACACAACATGTATGATGTCCCTCCTGAAACACTTCACTCTAACCATACCCTTGTAAAGGATGTTTTGAAAAGCATCAGTGCCAGCTTTTAAACAATTAAGTTTAAAGCACTCAATTCCAAAGGAAGTCTAACAGCATCAGATTATTTTTATACAAATAATGGGAAAAACATGACAGCTGTTTGCCTCTGAATTTTTCAAAGTATTTATTATCAGAAATTGCAGTTAGCAGGATTGCAACGTGAAATAAAGCTAATTTTCCCCTCATGAAAAATGAACTATGAAGCTTTCATGGAAGGAACTGCTACTACCTGATCTATTCCTCTTGGCAAACTGCAAAGCAGAAATCTTCATGATGCTTTGAAAAGACAACAGTGGGATATAAAATGAGTTGACGGTGACAACGTATTGCAGCAAAGTCAGGAAATTGATTTTTTTTTTAAATCATGAAACATTAAGAACCAAGAACTGACGTGGAACAGTGGTATACACTGGACTGCATATAATCTTGCTTTGTCATGCTCAAAGGCATATATTTTTTCATCACTGCACAAAGTATTTGGTAGGTTAATCAAAACGTGTTCACAGCATTATCTTGGCATGCCAATTTAAATGCTAAGTATTAAGATCTGCTAACATTACTTTAACTCTTACTATGCCCTTCTATTGACCAATATACTACCAAGAATCTTGATGAAAACTATCATGAAATTAAATGGTGCAATAAATGGAACAGTAAAAACTATCTCTCATTATAAGGATATAAAACCAACACAGCACACACTAAAGGTATTAATCATTAGACTCCAAGTCATGAGATGTGATTACGGATGGGGAAATCACCCCAAAAGAGCTGCTCTGAAATTCTGGTTACATTATATTTTTAATAGTGGGACACTAATTGTTTATTTCTTTCAGAGTTTGCGGGTGATAAAGGAAAAGGTAATTAATTAAAATTAATAACCAAGCAAAGCATTCTAGGACACTTACTAATTTGGGCACAAATGTAAGTGGTGTTTAATACAACTGAAAAACAAAGGCTATACTTGCAGGAGAGAGGACTGTTCCAGGAAGCAGCATTTTGGAAAGAACTTGGCAAGTACAGTTTTAAATTAAGAGTTCAATGTAAGTGAAGTGATATTTGGAGGCACAGACAGTTAAATGTGTGATATAACCTTGTCTTGCACTTAGCTAACATGTATTAGACATGCCAAAGACTAGTAGGATACCAATGAGATAAACTGTTGAAGGCTTACAGAAGACTACATGAGAAAAACCAAAAAATTTGGAAAATGCTTCAATTAAATGTTCAAGAAAATGAAGTTTTCAATGACAGCTGTTTGAAAGGATAACTTGATCAGTCTATCCATGTTAAAAAAAAAAAGTCTTTATGTATGTAAAGGGCTTTCAGACAGAAAGTGTAACAGGATTCAGTAGATCGAAACTTAAAAACATGAGAGCTTCTAAGAAAATCAGAAGCTTGGTGGCAGTTTTAATGGAATCTCAACTGCTGGATAAAAATCTGGACTAGATGACAATTCCATTGGCATTTTTAGCCTTCTGCTCTAAGGAGAAAAATAAGGAACACCTTTGCACTACAGTGAAGAAAAAATACCCCAGACCTTAATTTCAAGACATCAGAAGCCTTCTGAGACAGCTATGTTATTCAGCATTAACCCAGCAGTCAAGACATACTCAAGATTTGATAGCGAGCCCTCAGACGATGCTGTTTGCTGCCTTCAAAGCTGAAGCACTAGTTCACATCAGTACCTCAGCAAAGTACAAAAGGCTCGCAGTCCAAGCCTGCAATGTCAGCAAAGCCAATGCCCTCAACTGTTTCTTCTATTAAACAAAATTTGGCCATGTCTTTGTTGGTATGCTTTGCCCTTCTCTCGCTATACTCCAGCTACGAGGCATAAAATTACCAAGAGAACTGCTGTGGGCATCTGGCTACTCTGACTGCAGTCTTTCCGAAAGGGTCTCAACCAGCTGTAGAAGACTTTTCCACCTAACTCATCTCAGATCTTCTAAGGCCTGCAAACCACCTACTAGCTTTTTTACTTTTCAGCTGCAAGAAAATTTTCCTTGACATGCATCCACAAAGGGAAACAACATCAGGACAATTCAAAAAATCAACATGTTTGGTAGAAAACACACAGCTGCTGATGCCCAGGTTGAGCATCACTATCCTCACTTGCATGGTTCCAAGTAACAGAGATCTGATAGACAAAGATGATGTCAGTTCTGTTATAAAAAGGCAACCTTTCGCCAGGGGAGGTGGGGGAGGAGGGGGGAAAGCCTTTGTCCCTCTCCACGAAAAGCTGGGAGCACTGCTGTAGGGAACCCAGCTGCTGCCAGTTATCAAAAATGTCCTAGATGTCCTAGAACATAAATCTTTAGCTTCCTCACAATAACAGACTCCCAGAAGTTGAAGACATGAACCAGTGATTATAACTACAGTGAAAAGTCTAAAAATTTATGTTTGATACACAAAATAATTAAAGGGAATGCTTAGATGATGGTTCACTATTATTTAATGGATTAATTTATGAAGCAATGTGTCAATTTACTGGTGTTTTAAGTTTCACGTAGCATATGCATTACCTGCATTTTATATCAGCACATAGGTCTCAGTTTAAAAACCCCTAAAGCTAGAGAGCCAAAACAACTAGCCTGATTAAACGTCAGGAAAGCTGCAGCACACCAGACTGCACTTTTTCAGCTTTCCTGGTCAATAAACAAAGTAAGGCATGCAAGGTAGTTCAGATTCCACTGCTAACTTTCACAGTACCCACTCAGAAAAGCATTTTGATTCAATGATGGCAGTTTCAATTGCTGCAACTGGTAGGAGAGCTGGTATCACAAACTTTGAGGGTAACGCAAGTTACAAAATACCAGCCCAATTAAACTGTACAACTGCTTGTCACCTCCCTGGTAAAAACCAAAGACTTGTAACATGTCAGTTCTATATTTTTCTTTTTGAAACCTAAGATTATATAATAACAATAACAACAACTTGAACAATTTCCTGGGGGGCAGGAAAAAAAGTATCCTCTCTGTCCTCCACCCCTCATACAAGAACACTTGCCATACTTACTATGAAAACTCCTGCATAATTTGATTAGATCAAGTTTTCCAAACCACCATTGTTTAAGGAAGAAAATTATCAGCAGTCACAACCCTCATTTCCTTTGGCATGAGATTTGAACGCAGTGCTCACTAGTAAGTTTATCCACCTCATTATTAAGACACTGTTAATATGCTGCAATTTCACAACCTACAATGCGAACACAGAAACATAACACTGCCTTTGAAGCACACTTTTCTGAACCTTTGAAGTCTACATTTCCGCTCCAAAGAACTGTATTGTCTGTCTTTCTGTCTAAGAAACTGGGTTGATTTCTGCGCTCATCTCAATGGTAGCAACATATCAATCCCTGGGCCCTCCCTGTTTGCCTCCATCCTGATTAAAATTCATACTCAATATGCCATTTGCACCTTTAAATTAATAACCAGCTGTTGTTTTTTTTT
>NW_010123086.1:0-218 GCF_000699245.1 Pterocles gutturalis
AGGACATGTCAGGGCATTGGGGACAAGGGGTTTGTCACCGCTGACCACCTTTCCCCATCTCACAAGCATCACCCAGCACCCAGTAAAATCCCCAGGGGTAAGTATAATGCATCCATCTACCCCCATGGCACTGCCCTGCCCCCTCCCAGAGCCAAATCCCGCATTCGGCTGGGTGTGGGGGGACCTGGCTGTCACCCAGCCCCGGCTCCATCCCGCTC
>NW_010123086.1:264-510 GCF_000699245.1 Pterocles gutturalis
CGGCGGAAGTCCCTCGCGCCCCCCAGCCCTGCCGCAGGCCGGTGCTGTGGGGTGAAGCGTGGCGATGGGCGGAGGCTTTTCGGTTCCGAAATGACTGTGCGGAAGGAGGAAGGATCGAAACGTCCCCGAAAAACGAGGCAGCTCTTTCACTTGGGAAGACAGAGGGACACACCGGCAGCAGCTGAGGGAAAAAAGATGCTGTTCCCGTGGGGCTGGGCTGCCCCACACCGCAGCTGGGCATGGATA
>NW_010123086.1:661-1487 GCF_000699245.1 Pterocles gutturalis
ATCTTGCTGTAATGCTTGTGAAGAGGAGGGAAACCCACAGGTCTTAAAGACACTAATTCCCCCTGATCCTTCTGGGCCAGACTCTCCAGCCCCTCTTGCTGCCAGGGTGCTTCTCCCGGGTGTCAGCAGGGATTCCCGTCCCCTTGCACCACACAAAGTTTCCCAAATCCGCTTTCCTTCCCCGCTGCTGGGATATCATCGGTGCCGCGGGCTTGGAGGCGAGTGGGAACGTCTGCCATCCTGACACAAACCTGGGGCCTGCACCTACACCCCAAATCCCCCTCCCTCTCCGAGCCGCACAGGTCTCCCCCACACGTCACCCGCGTGTGACACATCCAGCTGGCAGCCAGCGATGTGGAAAAGTGCCAGGATCCGGCTCCCCAGCCGGGTCGCCCACGCTCCCTTCCCAGCTGGTACCCGATGCCCCCAGGGATGCGCGTGGACCGAGGGGACATCGCCCCCCGGCACAGGTCCCTGCTTTCCTGTCACCCCCCAGCTGCCACGCCGACTTGCGGACCCCCGTCTCCAGAGCCTGCAGCTCTGGGAAACTTTCTCTCATTAAAAGCGTAAAGCCCCAGGGATGGGGACGCGCTGGCAAGCAGCCGCAGCGGGCAGAGGATCCGTCAGGGGAGCCACTCGCTGTCCCCACGGGGACAGGTGATGGAAGGAGGCTCACGTGCACTGGGACACGCTGGGATGCCACGCACCGGGAAGAGCCGCAGACAGGTCCCATCCCCACCCGGGAGCAGCAAGGGACTAGGCTGCAATCCAGTGCGTGCTATGAGCGGTGTGACACCCCAGCAAAGCTAGGGTGACATCAGGCCCT
>NW_010123087.1:0-51044 GCF_000699245.1 Pterocles gutturalis
GTTGTTGGGTTTTTTTGTTTGTTTGTTTTTCCCTTCTGAACTCATTTTGCGAAGTTTCACCCCCGAGTCGGCAGGGAAAGGCAGCGATGGGAGACTCTCGGCGCCCAGGAGAACCTCCCGCAGGCTTCCCCCGGAGTTTGGGCTCCGCGCTGCGTGGGGAGCGGTGTGCGGGCGGTGGCACCGGGCTGGGGGGCTCTGGTACGGGCTGGATCGCCGGGTCAGGGTCCTGAGGAATGTGGGGAGCAAAAAACCTTTTCCTTGGTGTGCATGGGACACATCTCTTCACTCCCAAAATAACTTCACAAAAAACATACTTCTGTTCCTAAGAATCAAAATATTCAGAGGTGGCAAGTTTAAAAACAAAAACCAAAATACCAAAACAACAAACAAGTATGTCATATTTTGACAGCTAGTAGGTTTGTTTGCTGTCAGTTCTGTATGATAACTGGTTGATAAGAAATTTAGTCTAATTTTATTTCCAAGCTATGCATTTTAACTCCTGCAGCTCTTACAGGTAGGCTTGGGGGAACCTATTTGGATAAGATTATTTCTTGACCTGGCAAGAATGTTATCAGATGAGAAATCATGAGTGGGAGAGTAGAAGGAGGAACAGGTGGAAATTAAAATCCATATTGGCCTCCTGTGTGCTTCTTTCTGATACCTGCAGGAAGAGATGGTGCAGCTAAAACTGGATTTTTGTGGAAAACCCATGAATTAAAAATCCCTGATCTCTATTTCTTCATTTCAGTTGATCTTGATGAAAGGATTATACTTGGGCGATGTGGAAAATTACAACTCGGGCTGAACACTTGTACTGTATATTAATTTCCTACATCATTAATTTGTATGGGAACTGGAAACCATAAAGGGTCTCTGTTTAATTTGTGGGTAATTCTTTCAGCAGGGCGGTCTGAGGAAAGCTGAGTAGTTTGCTAGTCCATGAAGGCACCTGTGATGAACGTGTCTGTCAATTTGCGTGCATTCAGCAGCCTGGCTTCATCAGTTTTCTGTAACACAGAGAGAGCTGCTATGAAGCTTTCATGTTTTATTCCAATATTGTGAGTGGTGAAAGGGAGGATGCTTTCTGGCATGCACTGGGACATGTAATTTGTGTTACAGATGAGTTAAGTGATGCAAGGTTAGATCATCCTCACCCAAGGTGATTAAATCCTTAGCCCAGCAAACAAGCTGCAGCAGCTAAACTAAAATGATCATCTCGCCAGTTTTCCAGTGCTCTCTGTGAATATGTTAAATTAATAACAGCGGATAGAAAGGCAAAAGACTAAGTATGGGAAACCAGCTGTTGGCAGACTGGGGGATCTCCTTAAGGAAAGGAATAAAGTCCTTCTGCCTGTGTTCTGGGATTGCTCCCGGACCACTGGTGCTCTGCTGAGTACCGGCTGCTGGTGGCCGAGTGCCAGCTGGTCCCGCAGTGCTGGCTCCCAGCTCTTCCAGCTGTTACACCCATGCTGCCAGTCCCTCACTGTTGCCTGTGAGGTGGTGCCCGCGTGGCTGTGGGAGGGTGGTGTCTTGGAGAGAAGGGAATTGGCACATGAGAGATCTCTGTATTTGATCACCGGTCAGGCTGTAACAGAGTTTGAAAGCAACAGGGCTGCTTGTTGAGCAGCGCTCTGGATTTCACAACTGGCATTTTTCTGTCTGGCTGTGTAGGCTAGCGAGGCATCCTGTGAGAAGCTGACCAGCTGGTGAACTGGGTACAGTTGTAATGTGTTGTGATATGTGGCTGTGCTAGAGCAGCAGAGTGATGGAGTCATTTGTTTCTGAAGGATGTAGAAGCCACAGCCGGGGCATAATATTGAACTAGGCTAGACCTGTTCTGGTCTGTCAGTCCTGTGCCACCGCATAGGAAATGGCCACTCTCCCTAACAAAACTAGCTTTGCATTAGTTTCCCACCTTCTTGCTTTCCCACGGTCTCCTTTGATCCTCTGCTTCCTCCTTTAAATGCCTTTCTTAAATGCGCTTATATAGTGGGGTTCCGTGTTTTCTTGTGGTAACACATTCCATATATTCGCTTCTGCTTGAGGGAATGGCTTCCGTGTTTTCTTGTGGTAACAAATTCCATATATTCGCTTCTGCTTGAGGGAAACACTCCCCATCCACCTACACATGTAACAGCGCTCTGGGCCAAATTGTGATCGCTTCTGTGTCACTAAACCTGAGCGGCTGCACCGACTCTGCCCTTGCTGCTTCGCTGATCGCTTCTGTGTCACTCTAAACCTGAGTGGCTGCACCGACTCTGCCCTTGCTGCTTCGGGGTCGCAGCTGTACAGCTCAGAGTGTAACACGGTCCTTTGGCTGGACTGAAGGGTCAGAGAGGCTCGTCTGAGCTCACGCCCGCGTCACGCGACAGAAATATCTGTTCTGTAAACAATTCTGCTCCTCGGCGAGGTGTGCTGTGGAATAGGCTTTGCTTTCACGGGTTTTGCAAATTGCAGACAGGCTTTCTGTGATGCAGAGGAACAGTGTATGCTGAATAATGAGACACAATTGATTCTTTCTCGTATCCCAGCACTTTACAAATGCGTACAATGGAGCGAGCACGATGATTTCTTAGCTGCACAGGAACACCGTAGCTGAAATTCAAGCCTGGGGAAAAGAGGGAGGTGTGGTACTGTGTCGAGCCAACGTGCTTAGTGCTGCTGGATGACTGACATGAGGAAGCTCCCAGTGTTTCTACCTGGCTCTACCTGGGCACCACTCTGCAGAAGCTCACCGTGCTGTTACATGAGTTGAAAAAAAGCCCTGTGTATGGACTGAGCCACCACTTTCCTCCAGCAATTGTGCATTCTGTGCTTGCCTTTGACTATTGCTTAGCAGACATAGTAGAGCAGTGCTGAGACTAACAGACCCTGCTGCAGTGTGTGCTGGTAGGATATGTAACTCCAGACTGCCAACCTAGAGTAATTTGCTGTACTCCAACCCCCCTTCTTCTGGGGGTGGGGCGGAGTAGTATTTTTTTTTTAGGTATGAAATTTACAGGATCTCCAATCAAATTAAAGGTGTCCCAGGGTCAACCCGTCAAACTAAATTGCAGCCTCGAGGGAACGGAAGATCCTGAGATGTTGTGGATCAAGGATGGAGCAGTGGTGCAAAGCGTAGACCAGGTGTACATTCCAGTAGATGAAGAACACTGGATCGGCTTCCTCAGGTACAACAGATGCAGAAAAGGAAGAATATCGCGGAAACTATTGCACAGTTTTCTGCTGTCAGCTATATCTATGCAACTGCAGTGCCCTTGTCAGGGCAGGGTCCTTAGGTCTGCGGTTCGGTGCATGGCAAGGGCATAACTGAGAGCAGAACCGAAGCCACAGAGGGCTGAGATTTTATTCACTAGAACCATATTGGTTTTCTGACTACTGTGGTGACAGGTGCTTTGCTAATGCTTGTGATGCTTGAGACGTGACTTTGAGGTGAAAGGATGTTCTTGCCTTATTTGTTCATCTTGTTCTGCCATGCAGCAGGAAGACTAAGGTCTGACTTACGTAAATAGGTTTTCTCTCTCATACTCATTCCCTTCTCTTACTCTCTCTCTTGAGCTGTCAGTCTGCCTAAAGGGTGAGGATTGTTAATGGAAATGAGACTCCCAGGACTGCATCCCCTTTCTTTCTTTGGGGAGGATGTTTGTCACCTGAACCATCCCCGAGTCATTTTGCAGAGGCTTTCCTGATACACTTACACTATGCAATATCAGTCCTGCCCTGCTCAGAGGCACAAAACCTCTCTTCTGCAAAGCAGCTCTCTGTGCCTTTATTTCAGCAGAAGGAGGATGTCGGCTAATTCTGGAAGTACTAAGTTAAACCAGACCCAAGGTTCTGCTCTGGCTTTTTCTATGCATAGAGAGAGCTTGTACAAGGAAGCACGCCATCACCTTGAAGGCTCAGAACTATTGACTGAGAATCACTCTTCCCTGAGCTCCAGCTTCCTCTCCTGTTAGGTTTCTTAGATTGACGTTGCATGGAGTCAACAATTCCAGCAACTGAAAGTCTCTGTGCTAAAGCTTGTCTGTAATAAACATTTTGGCAGGGAAAAAAATCTGCTCCCAGTAAAACTGTTGCATAATGTTATGGTGTGTAGTTGTCTTGAAGCTGTACCATTTACTTCCCATCAGTTCTCCTAGTTAACTGTCTTTGCCTCTCAGTCTGATCTCCTTTCTCACCTCTTGTTTTCCTCCACTGAGAACTTTCTGCAGCACCATGGCTAAGGATAGGGTGCCGAATCTAGATGTGTCCATATCTTTTTCTCCTTTTTCCTTTCTTCTCCTGAAGTGATCCTTTCTACCACCCACTGTGTGACTCTCTGCTGCGATGGCTGTGTTTCAGAACATGCGGCTGGATGGGCAGGACAGCTGATGCCATTTGAAGGTACAGCTCTGAAAATCAGGCTGTAGTGGGTCCATTTTGTGCATTTCAGCAAACACTCTCCCTTTTCTGTCTTCCTTCCTGAGATGTTCTTCCCCTTCCCCAGTGTGGATGGTTAGCGTTAGACAGGCGGGCATCAGATCTGCTGAGGATCCCTGCATGGCAGCAGATGCATGGCTGCACGTCCCACAGGGGGGTAATCAACATATGTACCTTGACAGGTGCTCAGAGTCACACTGGTGCCTTTGGTGGCTGAGACCTTGTCACTTTGGGACCCAATTCTGCCCTTACTCGCTACGCTAGCCTTGTTTTGCGAATGGCAGATTTCCACCAGTGGAGCAAGGAGCAGAATTTCTGCTGCTCTGTCCCCAAGGCTACCTTCCCCTGCTTGGACGCATCTTCTCAGAAGGGGAGCTGCTGCTGAGCAAGGGGGGACGCTGAAGAGTTGGTAGGGTGAGGTGCTGTGCTGGAGCAGGCCAGCGTGACCCCTTGAAATAACAAATGGAGAGGCCCAGGGAGTTTTTCAGCGTGAGGCACTGTTGGGATAAGAATGACACTCAGTGCAGTTGAGGCAAAGGGGGGCCTTTTCTGACCCATCTGTTCCTGATGAGGCTGTCACCAGTCCTGTCACCTAACCGAGGTAAAACAGGCTTGTTGGAGGTTTGTGATCTGGAGTTGCTTGCCTGCTCAGCCATTGTAGGCTAAGCTGTCGCTCTTGAAGGCTAGCTAGAGTCATGATTCGGGATCAAGATAACCAACCCCTTCCTATCCTCAAAGGATACAGACAATGTGTTTTCTGTGATCACATTTCGGAGGCAGGCTGTCTGCTCTGCAGAGGATTCTCTCTCTCCGCTTCAGAGAGGAGCCTCCTGTCTCCACTGTTCGGCCGCGTGCTTTGTGCTGGCTGGTGCCTCCTCTCCAGAGCTGGCTGCGTCTCCATGGGTGTTGTCCGTGCATCTGGTTTGACAAACACTGGAGGGTCCTTTGGGGCAAAAATGTGCTTTATCCACACAAAATATCGATATGGCTTTTGACTTTTTTCAGCTTGAAATCCGTCGAGCGGACAGATTCTGGGAAGTACTGGTGCCAGGTTGAGAACGGGGGGAAGAAGGAAGAATCACAGCAAGTGTGGCTCATAGTGGAAGGTAAGGAGTAGTAGTAGCGCTGGTTTCCTTTCAGGGCTGACCCACCAATATGCTCTCGGTGGAAGTGGTGAGAGCAGATTGCTCCAGTGACAGGCTTCTTGGCTCTGAACGATTGCAGCTAACTGCAGTGAGATCACCACAGAGCAGGAGGAAGGAATGTTAGGAGAGTAGCTTCAAAGAGAGGGGCTGTCAGTTGTTACCTTCTGTTTTTATTTTGGCGTGTTAGGAAATGAGTGAAAGATCCTTTCACGTACATACATTTCTTTCCAGCCCCTCAATCAGTTGTTGCTTTGGTCTCCAAATAATTTGCAGAATGATGGGATGGTTCAGGTTGAAAGGGATCCATGGGGAACATCTGGTCCAACCCACTTCTCAAAGCAGACTCACAGCCTGGTTCTGTTTGTCAGCCAAACAGGTCTTTGAGAGCAAGGTACAGTTTTAGCCCAATTCTGAATTTTGGGAGAAGCACTCACTGTACATCAGTGCTTCATAGTAGTGACTGTTCCGTGTGGCTCTGTTTTGCCCAGTCATGTCTGATAAAGAATAGCTTCCATATGGTTGCCCGAAAGTCCCCCAAGGCAACGTGGATTGGTGGCTTCTTACTGCCTCTAGTTTCATTTTACTTGAGCCATGATTGTGTTACATCCTCAGAAGCTAGTACTCATAGGATGGCATAATATTTGGGAGGAAGTTGACAGGAACAGTGCATTTGCAGCAAGAAATGGCTTTTTGGATGTAATTGGTAACATTTTGGTCCAGACCTGAATCGACAGTCTTAAAAGAGGGGAAGGGGGGAGGGTGGTGTGGGTGGTGATGTGGTCTGGGTGTTTTACAGCAAAGGTCTCTCAGACATGGAAACATTCACAGCAGTTCTCACAGGAAGAGGAATGCTTACCTGCTGCCTTTCATAAATACCAGGCTTTTGTCCACCTATATTTTCAGGTGCAGTTTCAACTGGAGAACATTGTTTACAACTTAAAATGCTCTCTGTTGTGTAGGGTTTCTATTTCTATTCCAATTACCATGGCGCAGAGGTGGCTGCATTTGCATGGTGGGCACATTAGGAGTGGTTGGGTAGCTCAGTGTGCTAAGCCGTCTAAAAAATAAAGGATCCCTTCTGGATAGCACAGGCAAGAAATATCAGAGTCACAAAAACCAGCTGCAGATAGGTAAGGAGGACTGTTGAGAATAAAGGCCAAAGCTTACAGTGGAAGTGGAAGCTGAAAAAAATGCAACTGGTCACCTTTATGAGAAAAGCAAGTACAGCAGAAGCTAGTGAAACTTGAACGGAGCATTTAATCATGTGAAATCATGGGAGTTAGTGGAAAAAAAATTAAAAAATAACAAGTAGTGATGAGGGGTGGGTTTTTTAAAATGTGTCATCTGTTAGAATAAAAAAACACCAGGGAATACAAAACCTTTTCAGTCCCACTGTCACTGTAATTGCTGTATGTATTTCTTCCCTGGGCATATGAGCTTTGTCTAGAAGTGGTTGCTGTATTGATAATAACCATTCTCCTCTTTGAGTGAGAGAAGATCTTTACTGTGGTCATTTGCAGCCTTTGGTAGGTGCTGACACTGTTCAGTGTGCCACACAAAACAAGTGTGGACTACTGGTGATCTAACTTAAAGTGAGCTCGAATGGGTTTCCATGCTGTCTAATATCTGCCTTGAGATGCACTTAGGTAGTCTGTATCCGGCAGAATTTGTAGCAATGGTATTTGAACTGTCTTTGTAATACAGCTAAAATGTTTGATCTTGTGAAACACTCTGTGGAATTTACAAAAACAAAATTACTTTAAAACTGTTCCCTGGTTTAGAAACTAGACTCTGGCTTTACTGAGAACATGATAGTGTTTGATGCCCGGAGAGATAATCTAAGAGGCACACTGGGCAGTGTGACCACCTGTAGAATATGGATTATACTTCTTTTAGAACTTTCCCTCTGAAATTACACCTCTGACTGTGTGGCTCTTCCTGGGGCTGCTAGCCCTGTTGTGGCTAAACCCCCAGCCACACCTGTACAGACATATCTCCCTGAATTAACACTGGCTAAAAAACTGAGCTGTACAAAAAAAATCAGGCCCGTGCAAGCTTGGAACAGGGAGTAGACAGGCTCATTTCCTTGCTTTGCCCCCGATTTCCTGGCTGTTGGCTGCTCAGTGCCTCCATGGTGCATCTGTGAAAGGGGGGTGCTGGCACTCGCCTCTCGTACCAGGAGCTGGGAAGCTGTGTCACAGCCAGGGAGGTATCCAGGTGACATATGTATGGGGGCAGTGCAAGTTCCTGAGCTGGATGAGTCAGCTGCACTCCCTGAACTATGAGAGTTTTTAATTGTGATCTTGTCTGATCTGGTTAGCTGCTCCCAAAGTGAGAAAACCTGCCGAGCTGGGCAGGATCCTCCTAAAAGGTAACCTCTGGTGCCCTGGCAAAGGGACAGGAGGCAGGGATCCTTCTCACAGGTAGAAGAAACGATGGTATTTCCCCTTCTAACCTTCCTTGGAGCAGGAGGACAAATCAGGCAGAGGTGTCACAGCTGGTCTCTGAAAAGCTTATTTACTTTTATTGTTTATGTATTACTGCAATAAAAAAATAAAGTAAGACACGTAAGCAAAAAACAGCAGTAAATCAAGATGTCCTGAATGTTAGCCTTTGTACAGATAGGCACTGTCATTCCTGAAGTGACCTGTTTTTAGGCCTGTGTTAGTTTGTTCATTTATTTGCCACTTTAAAGGGGCAAGGAGGCGAGGAGGGCACAAAGAAACTGCCGCCTGAAAGACAGGAGCAGCAACTGAACAGCCAGTGAAAGACTGAGGACACCACTATCAGCTGGAGTGTAGGAGAAGTACCAGGCCTTGGGCTTCTCAATCCCTCTTTAGGCACCTGCGTTGATTGCCTCCTGTTGGAGGTGTTCAGCATTTGCCACACCACCTGGAGCTGCTTGGGCCTGTCGTCTTTGGCGAGGGACAGACAGGGTAATTTGAGCGTGTGAATGCACCATGTTGTTGGCTCCTCTGTTTCTGTGAGGCTGCAGATCAGCAGTTTCCAGAACACACTTTTTACAGCTGAGAATGCCTAGTTTTGGTGTAGATGCAGTTGGTAGTGGCTGTGCTTGACACCCAAAGCTTTGAGTATAAAAGGGAACTCGGTGTTTTTCTTCCACCAGTCACCAGAAGCACATGCTGGCTGTCCTGCCGGGTCAGCACCAGTGCTGATGGCTGGAGAATTTTGTATTACAGGGTTGGAGCACTGAAACCACAAGAGTTCTGGCATTGCCCATAAGAGGAACCACATCTTGTGATGTGTTGAGTTAACGCTCAGCTATTGCCACTTAGAGATGACCTGAGGTCGTTAGCATTGCAGCTGTGTTTTGCTCCCTGTGGACCTGTTGTGCCAAGCAGGAGTCTTTCCATGGTGGGGAACAGGTAGTTATCAAGAGAGCTATGTCTGTGGATAGCTCTGAAAGAAATTACCCCTAACTCTAAGGCAGCCTGGTTCTTGTGGTGTCGGAGCATGCTGGAAGGCAGCTCCAGTCAATTACACTGTGGAGAGAGCATTGTAAATTATTCTGGTCTCTCAACTGGATGATTCTTTCCTCATTCATGGGTTTGTTACAGCCTCTAGTTCAAGACATTCACAAGCTTCAGTTTTTAATGCATAGCAAGAGGTATCTGCAGCTGGATGAGGTATCTTTTTAAAGTCGTGTCTGCCACCACTAAAGTTATTGACTGTTACCTCTTTAAACTCCAATCTCTCCAGCTGAAAAAATGAGCAAATACAGCCACTAAAAGCTACTTCATAGGGGACTCTTGAAGGAGGCTCACTGAAAGAGGTTTTTCAAAGGCATTTTGGGAAGCAAGCACTCTTTTCTCTCTGACTTCTTCTAGTGGGAGTATGTAGACATTCATGGCCTGAGGTGATCCAGCATATCTGACCCTTGGTTCTTGTGAAGGGCTTGCAGGGAGTCAGATTAGGCATAGAGGCAGGGCAGGTGGGTGTCCAGTGTTTGGCACTGGTATTAGTGGAAATAAACAAGGAGACAGGAGTCTTGCCAGTTATTATCACTTGTCTGTTGCTTTTCTAGGTGTGCCCTACTTTACTGTGGAACCTGAGGATGTGTCCGTGTCCCCTAATGCCCCATTTCATATGACCTGTGCTGCTGTTGGTCCCCCTGAACCAGTGACAATTGTCTGGTGGATGGGAGACTCTAGAGTGGGGCTTCCAGACATCTCCCCCTCCATCTTAAATGTGTCAGGTAAGGCTGCTGCCAATGCAGGAGATCCCTTTGAGCATCAGAAGAGGAGGCGAGCTCTCTTCTGATCATGCCTAGTGACACTGGGTAGCTATGTAGTGTGAGAATGGTCTTTGACTGTACATTGAGGGTGAGAGGTCACGATCACGTACAAAGCCGGATCATTTTGAGGGGTGATCGTTGCTCTGCGTATTTTCTGCTGGCGTGAGGTGCGCAGGCTCTTCAGAGCTTGGGTGGGGCTGGCACTGTGGTAAAGATGCTACTGGACAGATGATGCATTGGGTGCTTCTCTTGTTCCACCATGTGGAGTGTGTTCATGGTTATATTAAGTGACTCTCTTGGTGACATTTGGCTTGGAAATCTCCAAGTGTTCGCATGTAGCAGATGCCACCTCCTCCTTCTTTGCACAGCCATGTCACACACTGCTTTCTCCTCTCTTCCCTCCTTCTCTGTTCTTGCAGGATGCTCTTATCGTTAAAACCTGACTGCCTCATGTAATTGTTTGATAATTTTAGAGTGGTTGTGTGTGTTGGTGCTGAAGTGGGCTGGTAGGTATCCTCAGAGACCAGGGTTTGCTCCAAAGTGGGCACTAGGTGCGTGGTGGTAGGACTGCCTTCCCCAGCAGTGTCAGCTGAAGAACTCAGGAGCTAGTAGATGTTCAGGCTTCAATTCAGCCCACTTTTGGGAAAGGGGTGATGTATCCCTACCAGGACCTGACTGCAGCTCCTTTTTGTAGTTAACCTCCTAAAGGTAACTTTATTCTAGCTAGTTGTCCAGCAGCTTTGTGTTTCTTCTCTTGACTGCTGCTTTATTATTCCCAGCCAAAGCTGAACTAGCTATTTAGAAAGAAAAGGTTTTACGACTCGCTCATCTCTGGGGCCTCTTCATCAGTGTTAATACAGTTACACCCCAGGGGAGTTTCTGTACATCTTTGGCCGTCCTTTGAGCTATCCAATCCTATTAAGCCTTCCCTTAGAACCTAATTTATATGTAAATCAAAACCTGGTTTGTGATTTGCAGTGGTTTTATCATCTGCTTCCTCTCTTCCGTAGCCACTCAATTCTGTTCCAAGTTGGAAATGAAAACTGCTCCCTTATGATATAATCTGACTGCTGAAATGGCAACTGAAAAGACTGATAGTCAAGAGGGGGAGAAAAGAGGAAAAAAGTCTCCCTTCCTCTGCTGGTCTCATCCCCCAGTGACAAAACTTCTGTCATTGAGGGGCAGTGGCATGGGGGCCTGAAGAAGGGCATCTGCTGCTAGTGATTCTCCAAATGGCTTCTCCAAATAACTGTTATATATATTTATCACTAGCACATTTTTTTGCCCCTTTCAGTGTTCTTTGGGATGTCCCTTGGGCAGATCTTGTCTTTGCAATGGAAAAAATGTAGCAGGACACAAGCTGCAGGGTCATATTGCAGAAGCATGTAAAAAAAAGATGGTTGTTAAGAAAACAAGCATTGCTAGCTAAAGAAAGTACTGAATTCTGAAAAAATAGTAATAAAGTACTGGCTGGAAAGCAAATATTTATGAGGTTCAGCAAGCAGTTGTTTTGGTAAAAGGATTGTTGTGTTTGTAAAGCAGTGCTGGCAATGGTGCTAGAGAGTAAGGAGATCTTGGTTTGCAGTGTGTTTTGTGTTTTCCTCGGGGCAGGGCTGTGCTTGGTTCTGTGTTTTTGCCATGCCTACCAGGTGCTGCTCTGCTCTGCTGCCTGGCCTTCAGCCTGCTGGCAGCATTTTCCTCTGGCTCACTAGGGTGAGTGGAAGATGCTAAAGTACTTTGCTCTTTCATTTTATAGCAGTCCCTCCTCTCTTCCCCTACACCTTCACAATGCTGCTAATTTCAGGCTTGGGAGATGAATCAAAGGGCAAAGACAGACACTGTGCAAGCTGCTCCATGCAGCTCTGAAGGCTTTTTCCCTCCTAAACTGTATGTCCATAGTGTCCTAAACCTTCTCACAGAAGAGAGGCAGCGTAATCCTTGCTTGCATTGTGTCACCCCTGGAAAGTGCCTCAGTGCTGATGCAGTAGTGTTTTACTTTCACTTCCACTTGTTTGCAAGATGAGAGACAGGTGGGCATTAGCTGGAAATCTGCAGCATCTGGTTGGAAGTTTGCCTGGGTTTACAGCCCAGTCAAAAGATGGTTGTTGCTCAGGATGTTGCCTGAGGTCCAGAGTGTTGGGCCTTGTATAAGCACGTGGTTCAGCATGATCCCTGCTCCAGAGATGCTCACCAGAAAGTAACAAGTGGACATCTACTCACTGAGCACTGTGAGCTGCTCCTCTGCCAGATTCATCTTTCTTTTTCAGTGCTTTCTGAAGCTCCTGTGAAAGCTCTTCTACACTGCCACACTCTCTTCGTTAGAAATGTGTTTCGCACGTTAATTACGTTGAAATTCATGTGCCTTTGACTGGCACCCAGCTCAGCCCTCCAATTGCCTGTACAGCTTGAGCTGGATGTCGCACATAATTGAAATTCTGCTGAAGGTTGAAGCTGGATTATATAGCTGTTTGTGTTTCCTTTCCTTTTCTTGGCTGATCTCTAGGTATTAATCAAAGCACAGTTTTCTCCTGTGAAGCTCACAACGTAAAGGGATTGTCTTCATCTCGGACAGCCACTGTTCAAATCAAAGGTGAGAGAGTGCAAGAGAACGGGCAAGGGACTTGGGTTTAGCTCTCTGGGGAGGGAAAGTAGGGTTCCTTATTGCAAGGGGCTGTCTCCAAGCTGCCAGCAACCAGCACTGGTTGGAGCTCTGAGCAGCCGAAACGATGCTCTGTGCTCTAACAGCAGTTCCCGCTTGCTGCACGGGGCCATGTCCCCATGCTGTTCAAAATAAACCACATCTGACTCGGGAGTGGAAATGTGATGTCAAATCACAGTTTTTCCTTGAAAAGGAGAGAGTCAGAGCAGTCAAATTGTTTGTGAGAAATGCAGCTGGGCGTAAGTCTGTAGCTGGAGAAATCTTTCCTCCTTGGAGATAGATGGGTCTTGTTGGAGCCAAAGGGGCCATTACCTCTGCTTGCTTCTATTGGCATCATATTAGATGCTGAAAAAAGACAAGGAAGGCAATCACCACTGGCCAGTAAAGTCTGCTTATCCACACTGTTTTTATGGAATTTATAATTGTAATACTTTGCTCTTCAAGAACTCATTCAAAACAAATAATTCCTGGCCTTTGCATGACCGATTGCCATTTGGAAGTCACTAAGCTGATATCATGTTTTCTCTGTTCCTCCAGGTGACTGAAAAGGGGATAATCAGAGCAATCAGCTCTTCCCCTCCTCTTCATGTTGAGATGCTTCTGCATTTGAATTTTTAGTGATGCTTTAATGCACATTAAATAACATGATTATTAGTTCCAGGAAAGGCATGTCACAAAAAATCATTTGTTCAAGTAGTAGCTTATGCTCAGCATGAATAAGAGCAAGCATTTATGGCTGTATCAGAACTCACAGTTGTATTAGCTAATATTCATTAAAGGATAGTTTACAATCCAGCTGTAGATGTGCCACTCTTAGTGTATTTTCCTTCAGGACATTGTGGTTACTGCTATGCCAAGAATGCAGTATGCTGGACTAGTAAGAATTATAACTTAATTTAAAAATGTTTGGAGTTGTTTCCTTAAAGGCTTGTCTACACAGGGGAATTAGTTATTGTGGAATGTATCTTCTGCGGATATTTTTATCCTGGGATAGAATTTAGTTTGCAAAGCTCATTATGCTTAAAAAAAAAAAAAACCTCATCAAGCTGTAATTTGAAATAGTATTTAACATAAACAAGCTTTTTTCTTTTTTTAATGTTAACACAGCTTTTTTTTTTTTTTTTAATCTTCTTCTTAACCATTAGTAAGATGATGGGGTAAAGGCCTCAGAATTCTTGCATTTCCCAGCAATTACATTTAGCCAAAAGTGCTCCAAAGGGGTCAATCATCAGCTAATGAGCCTATTTTGGAGGGAGGTATTGCTATCACACACTTGTGTGCACACACACACTTTTTAGAGCTGAGGAAGAGCAAGCTTAAATGATTTGGCAAATGTTGCACCATTATGTGGCATGTCCAAGAAATAAAAACCAGGTTTTAAATAGCAAGTCCAGTGGTGTAGTCCTAAAAGTTCTAACTGCAATCCCTCAAAGATATGTCTGAAAGAGTAGTTATAAATGTAGGGAAGTGATGAGGCTCATCTAGAGAGCAAAAGTTTTGAAGATCTAGTACAGCCCCTGTTAAAATTAAAGGAAAGCTCCTGACAAGGACAACAGGGGCAGCAGCAGGAACAGGAGCAGGCCCAGATAATGTTTATTTGGTCCTTGATCCTATGAACATTTAGACTTCAATGAAATTACTCCTGGGACTAGTTGTCCGTGCACACATGATCAAGTCCTTCCTCTCTTACACAGATCCGTCTGCTAATGAGGACTCTCAAGTCCTTCTACAATTTATTAAACAATTTGTTTCTTCTGTGTTTCCAGAGGCAAATATTTTTGCTAGGACATTTACAAACTGTTAACATTTCTTCCTGTTTGCTGCTGTTGTTATTCATTATCTATTCTCTGTAGTGCCCACACTGTGCTGGGTGTACTCCAAGCAGAAAATTACTGTTATTGTAGCCCGCAGTCCCCAGCCCTGCACAAAGCCCCATTGTTCCAGCCACTCTACAAGCGCGAGGAAGTTAACTCTCGTTATGTTAATCCTCAAGGTCCTGTTTTCAGACTGGTTTTGCTCTCCTTCCTTCATGTGTGCAGCTCAGACTTTTAGGGTGTTTCAGACCACAAGAGGAAACAGCCACCCAGAGTTTTTTCCCAGTACACAGCAGGGAAATGTATCTGCCCCTTCTGCAAATGGCAGAGTTAGGGGAAGGTGCAAGCCAGCCAGCCCCCTTCAGTGGCTGTTGCCATTACAGAGTGGATGCATTAGCAGTTGATTATTTATTTTCAGTGGTGGTATAACCCGTTCCTCCTTTGGGCCTGCCATCCAGTGATGAAAATTACATGTTGCTAAACCCAAACGTTATGAGTGTGTTTATGAAAGACTTGAGTTAAGGGCAATGTTTAAATGATACCCAAGTAAGCAGTGAAAGCAAGCTTTTTCCCCTCAAAGAGCTTACAAACCTGAATACCCAAAGAGAAAGAAAAGTCAAAGTTAACTCACAAAGACCTTTCACGGAAAGGCAAAGAGCTCATTGCCCATCTTCCATCCCAACCCCGTGCTCTGCTGCCCCACCTCCCGCCCACACACACTGTTCTTATCTAGGTGCCAGCCTCCTGCCTTGAGTCCTGGTAACTAGTTAACCAGACAACAAAGGCTCTATAGGGTTAATCTGTGGCACCATCTCTTCCCTGCCCCCTCCTCTCCTCTAGGCCCTCTGTAGAGACCTGTGAGGGGGCTTTGGTCTAAGCTTTTCTCATAGAATCACAGAATGGTTTGGGTTGGAAGGGACCTTAAAGATCATCGAGTTCCAACCCCCCTGCCATGGGCAGGGACACCTCCCACCAGCCCAGGTTGCTCAAAGCCTCATCCAGCCTGGCCTTGAACCCCTCCAGGGATGGGGCATCCACAACTTCCCTGGGCAACCTGGGCCAGTGTCTCACCACACTCACAGTGAAGAATTTCTTCCTAATGTCTAGTCTAAATCTCCCCTCTTTCAGCTTATACCCATTACCCCTTGTCCTCTCACTCCACTCCCTGATGAAGAGTGCCTCCCCATCTCTCCTGTAGCCCCTTTCAGCACTGGAAGGCTGTTGTTAGGTCTCCTTGGAGCCTTCTCTTCTCCAGGCTGAACAACCCCAACTCATGCAAGATGGCCCAGTGGAGGTGCTGAAGGCAGCACTGTGGTTGTGCTCTCTGACAGTAGAAGATGCAGCTGAAGGAATCCTGGTTTGCAATTACTTACCCAGTGCTGCTTTCCACTGGACAGGTGGAAAATTCAGTCTGTAGGCAGAGCCTTGTCCTGAGCACCATTGGGTTTTTGAAAGAGGAGTCCAGAGGGTACAATTTGTTGAGTTGCTGCAGGAAGAGTATTACTCATGGCAGCAGTGCAGAATTTTATAAAATGAGCAAAAGGCCAGGGGAGAGGTTAATATTCATGAAGCTGGTAATTTTTTCAGGAGTGAGGTGCCTAAATAAAAGCAGAGACTCAGGAATTAAAAACAAATGGTAGGGGTATATTGGGAAGAATAGGAAGTAACTATGTGGAATTACAGTGGGAGGAAAAGACAAGGCCAAGGGAAATATTGAGGATCGATCCTAAAAGGAAGGCAAAGAGCTCAGGTTAACGCCACAATATGCTAGAGGCCCCTGCAGTGATGGAGGTGTCTGGCCAGAGCGAGAGTGGAGGGGCAGTGCTCTGGTGCTGCTCTGTGTTGGTAGGAAGCACAAACATCTGGTTAGATGGCCAGTCGGGGAATCCAGATTTTGTTCCTGGCTCTGCCCTTAGTTTGCAGTGTGGTGTCAGCCGAGTAATATTTTGCCTCAAATTGCCTCTGTACAGAACAGTGCTTTTTGAGTTTATTCATCCAAGCCTGAAGGAGGCACAGTTTTCAGCCCAGGCTCTGTCCCAGGGTGTTTCAGGAAGGGTTTGTAAGGAGGCAGCACTTTCATAGCGCCCAGCAGTCTACTGCAAATCCATCTGCAGGGTATTCAGGTCGCTACAGCAAACCACCCTTTGAGTGGTGCTGGCAGAGCTGGTTTCGGGGGCTGGACTGAGAACTAGGGGAGGGATTTTAAAGCCCTGATTTGGTTGACAATGTAGGTCCCCAGGCCATTGTGTTCGCAGGGCTGGGTCAAGGCATTGCAACGGAGGGGGGAGGGAGGAGGGCTGAGCAGCCAAGGTGTAAACATTTCACACTGGCATTGCTATCAGAGATCAGCTGCTGCCTGTATGCATCAAGCAAGTATGCTGGACTATTAAAGAATGGATGCCAATAGCTTGTTCAATGTTAAGATAATAGTTTTCGTTGACAAGAGTCAGGGACACTCTCGAAAGATGTAATATTGTACTATTCCTATTAGTGATTTCATTGCATAACTTTGAGCCTCAAGCCTCTGCCGTTTTCATGTGAATACCTGCTTAGTTCTGTGTATACTGAAAGGTCTCTTTGTTTCCTTTATAGCCATGCCTCTCCAGCCTCTCAATGTAACTGTAAGCCAAGTCACCAGCAGCAACGCCAGCGTGGTCTGGGTGCCAGGATTTGATGGCCGCGCACCCCTCCACTCTTGCACTCTTCAGGTATGGCCCCTCTGGATTGTTCTCTGCCCTGCCCAAGGGATTAGGAGCTTGCAAAGTATAGGATGTGGTACAGGAAAGGTGGGAATGATGGAGGCAGGAGGCAGACTGGCTTTTTGAAACAAAGCCAGGCCCGTTTGCATGTTTGGGTAATTTTAAGTCCTACCTCTAAATCTTGTTTGGTTTTCCATTGCTGAAGACCAATTCTGCCCAGAAAATCAGGGGTGGTAATATCCTTTAGCTCTACTGGCTGCTGAATACTCAACATCTCTAAAAAATTGGACTGCTTCTTTAGGTTCCTGAGAACAAAAGTACGTGTCCAACATCAGGCAGAGTTAGTTTCTAGCATTGCACACTTAAGTGGAAAATCAGATCAAACAGCTGGTAACCGAGCGTCAGAAAGAAGTGGTGATTCCTGAAGCAGGCAATGCAAACATAGCTAGGCACATTCCCTATGGATTTACCTGCCAGGTGTGAATATTGGGCCCCTGTGCTTTCCCTCCCTGATTACAGCGGCTATGTGAGCTGGACTGGAATTTCTATGGGCTGTTGCCAACTACGTAGAGGAGGATTATAAATACAAGGTATGCTGAAAGCAGCCTAGCTAATTTCCTTGCAGTCCTCTTTTTATTTGAAGAGGAAACTAGAGGTTTCATGTTCTGATGTTTACTCCCTTTCATAAGTAAAAGAAACCATCATTTTGTTTTAACTCACTGGCAGAAAGAATGCCTGGATATATCTGGCCCTGGTCTCTGGGATTTGTTGCTGCTTCTGTTCTTGTTTGTGTCTGAAAATGGTTTTCTTCCTCTGTTTTACAATGCGGGTTATCTCCAGTTGGAACAGCCTATTCTCTCTGGCTCCCATGCTGCAATGCTAATCACCCTGGGTTTTGAGTTCCCCCTCTGGCTTTTGGCAGGGGCAAGGTAGGGGGGATGGGACATGTGGAAAAGAGGCTGAATCAGAGCAGCTCAGTTTCTGTCCACTCAGCAGTCTCTCACTCCTTTTCTAAGCCTTTTCTGTTCTATTTGGGGAGGACAGAAGTTCCTGCATTTGGATCTGGGAGCAGGGTAACTTGGCAATAACCCTCCACGGACAGAAAGCCGTGCTTCCTCTGTCTGCCACACTGAGAGATTTCCTGAGAGATGCTGAACCACGTTTCCCTGTGAAAATGCACACGCTCCTGGCTCCCCATGATTGTACTTCTCAGAGCCTTCCAGAAAGAGAAGGGGGATTGAAACTTGGCTGTGGTTTTCTGGCACTGGGAATTCCAGCGGGTGCCCCAGGAGCACCAAGAGACAGGCAGATTGCTTGTGGGGACAGCGCAGGGACTCGCTGTGCTTGCTCACTATGAACACAAGCCATGTTCCAGGGCATAAAGGGGGCAGATGTAAGAGCCCCAGCTCTTCAGACTGCTGAACAGAAATACATCATCAAACTGACATAAAAGTCTGCTTGGTTTTTTGCCTGCTTTGGACGACACTGATAATGACAACAATATGTTTTTCTCTTAAGGAAACTTGAGATTTTTCCTTTTTATTAGCCAGATAAATCAGTGGGCCAAAAGTGTGCCTGAGAATGAGCAGAAGGGCAGGGGAAAGGGAGAAAGGCTACTATATAAAGATTATCAAGTCCACATGAGTGTTTCACTTTTATCGGTACACCTTGCTTTTGCTCTCAGCTTTGCTGTTTCATATGCACTTGAGAAGAAAGCTAGGCTGAGCCTGGGAGCTGTGCAGTGATTTCTGCTATTGTCAGTGCAAAAGCAGGAACATCGAACCTGTCTGTGCATTAAAAGCAGACAGCGATAGCAGATTTAAATTAACATTCATGTTGCTTAAAAGTTCAGATTTGAAGAAAAAGAAGTTGCAGGAGTGGTAAAAAGTTGCTTTTCAGTTTAATTTGAAACTGTTTCGCTGAACTAAGCTACCAGTGTCCACCATGTCTTTAATCCACTACAAAACTGAAAATATACAAACTTCTGAAAAAGGAGTTGAGAAAAATGTGACGCTAGGCAACAGGGAAGTTGATCTACCAATTTTCATTGCCCAAATTTAGACAAGCCTCAGAAGCCAGCCACTAGCATTCAAAGCAACAAGAACATTTAGTTTTCTTTAAAGGAAATAAGAATCAACTGTAGAATTTGTAACATAAGTAAGGAAATGTTTTAAAATATGGAACCAAATTTTCAGCTGGTGGAAAATTGTTGTACTGCCAGAGTTAGGAGAGTGGTATCGCTTAAACCAAATAAAGGCATGGCTCATGATTCTTAGTTTGACAACTCCCTTTTCAGTATTTCAACCACCACTGGTACCATATCTATTCTTGCACCTGCATAAACTAACCATGGAATGGGTTCTTGTCCCTCTGGACCTGTTGGTCATATGGCTTATGGTAACAGTCTTCTCCATTTCATTCTTGGCACAGGTAGCTGAGTCACCAGATGGCCAGGAGGTCTCCACTGAAGTCACCCCGGTGCCCCCCTTTGCCTATGGTGTGCAAGGCCTGAAGCATTCCACCAACTACAGCGTTCGTGTGCAGTGCAGCAATGAGATGGGCAGCTCCCCTTTCACTGACAGGGTTTATTTCCAGACCCTGGAGCTTGGTAAGCAAATGGCAGACGAGAACAGGAGAGCAGTTGTGAATCTGAAAAAGGGACATCATGATAAACTTAACTGAATGCCTCCTTGCTAATTCTGAAATGCAGGAAACATGATACTGTCAGATTGCTTGTCCACTGTGAGAAGGGTCTCCTAACATAAAATAATGTGCAGGCAAATGTGGTCAACAGCAATGATGCACAATATATGAGTTGGTGCAGCCACAGGACTTCTGCCTGCTGGGCATATGTCCCCTTGGCTCTCTGAGATTCTTGGGGTCTTGGAAAGAAACGAGACACTAGCTAACCTGATCTTCTCCACTTGAAAGAAACAGTGCTGGTGGCTTGCAGAAGTTTTTCAGTCCCTTCACACTCTCTCTTCTGGCTGATCTTGGGAAAGAGGGTACTTGCACAAGTTTTTCTGTCCCTTCACACTTTCTCTTCTGGCTGATCTTGGGAAAGAGGGTGAAACTGTCTTTTCAGACATTTTCAGTGTGGATAGTGCCTTATTTTCCTGCACAGGGTGATTGTATTCTGTCCTCTGCTTTCAGCTCCAAGCAGCACCCCGCAAAATATCCATGTTATCCAAAGAGACCCAGGTCTGATTTTGGAGTGGGAAGGTGTGGCTCCTGACATGCTGAAAGAAAATGTCCTGGGATACAGGCTGGAGTGGATTCAGGATAATGTAACTCAGGTAATAGATTGAGAGGGGAGCTGAGCCGTTGGGCACAGACTTGGAGAATGTCCATATCAAATTTTCTAGGCATTAGGGTCTCTCATCCCTTATCCATACCAGAGGACTCGATTGCTGGCGCTGGTTTTGTGTAAATGTATCTATTCTAGTTTGCAACAACTCCTCAGTATTTGGCCTAAAGATCTAGGCCCATTTTTTTTTCTTCCTGGCATATTCAGAATTCCTTCAATTGAATGTTCATCTGCAGACAGACCAGTTCTCTGCCGCTCCTTGTACAACAAAAGTCAGCACAGAGAAGAATCAGTTCATCTCTTCCTTTCTCTAGTGCTGTCCCAAAGGCAGCTCAGTGCAGGATGGAGGCTCTCCCTCTCCTGTGACTGGAACTCGGTTTTCCAAATCCTACCAGCAAAGGTGTGTTTAACAAGTGAATGAGTTACACTGTAAATCACAGAAAGAAGGTTGCAGATTCTTTTATGTCATATACAATACATAGGGACTTGAAAGGACCTTGTCAGGGTAGAAGGCCTTTCATTTGTTCTTCAGCACTGACCTTTCCCAGGTATATATCTGCCTTTGAAGTTCACAGCATTTCTTATGGTTTCTCGCTTTTTAATATGTATTTAGGCAGGGTTTATTAATGGTGAACAAGCCTGTAATAAGAGACAGCTAGAGGGAAAACAGACTTATTTCCTTTTTTGCATGACCCATTTCATACTAGGTCAGCGTCATTGACATTTTTAGTTCCCATTGAATTTCCATTGTGTCAGTGGTGGCAGCCAAATCTTCATAGGTTTACTGCAAATGATGTTTATGAAGAAGATCCACAAAATTACCATAAATATGTTGGCCATGCCCTCCTAACTGAAAATTGGCCATGAAATTCAGAAGCCATTAGGGATTTGGTCAACAAGTTAAAACAGACTGACTCCTCCCTTAGATTAAAACTGGCAGATGCTTTGCAGTACGTTAGTGCATCTTTGTGTTTAAACCACAAGAAGGAGGTGTGTCTTTTAATAGCAGGAAAAAAAAACCAAGCTATTTCTATAGCAACTTTAATGGAAGGACCTCAAAGGAGGAAATCATTAAGCCTCTTTTCTTCCCTATGCCCTGGGAAGCTATTAACAATTTTTGAGAAGAGAAGCCCAAGATGACAGCCCAAGTTAGTGGCAAAACTGAGACTAGGGCCCAGGAGTCACAACTCCCAACCCTTGTTATAGCACCAACGAAGTACCCAGTAATGTTTTGGTTTAGTTTGAAAGGTGAAGTTTTAGACTAGCTTCCTTTTAAAACAGCTTACAGTTTGTCACCATTTGCTCTCAGGGAGAGATGATTGTACAAGATACAAAAGCTAATCTCACAACGTGGAATCCTCTCAAAGACCTGATCATCAGGGTCTGCGTGCTGAACTCTGCCGGATGCGGGCCCTGGAGTGACCTCTTCCTGCTTGAAGCCCAAGAGGTCATGGGTGAGTGTCCTCTGTCTTCCCTTCCCTTTGGGGGAAAAAGTCAGAAGTGCTGGGACTGCTGTTCGACTGTTCCCCTTGCAGTGCTTACAGCTGACTGAGCCACGTGGCTTTAGACAACAGCACACTTCGTCAAGCAGAGTAGAAATTAAATAATATTTAAAGAGCTGGTATAAACAAAGCACTTTCTGGTCATTACTGTATCCTCTTTAACGGGCTTTTGCTGTGCTTAGTGCAGAGCAGGGCAAGAGGAGCCACAATAGAAAAGGTGCACATGAAGGCTTGAAATGCTTCATTTAGGCTTAAGCCTGCAAGAGTAAATGTGACAGAAAACACTTCTAACATAGGTCCTCTTCTTTGATTTAATTTTAAACCATTCCTGACTAGTTTCAGTTGAGCCTGATTTCAACCATGGCCACACGGGGTTTTGTAGTGAATGTGTTTGTATTAAACTGGTTTAGGTCTCTCCATGGAAAAGCTGAGTTACTGGTAGAAGAGGGAGATGATGGTACAGAAGCTGTACCGTGCAATCTGGACCACTTGGAAGGGTTTTTGGGGAGCAAGGAACATGCATGTGTGGAGTGCATTCCTAGTGACAAAGCGCAGTTAGGCTCATCTGCGCTGGTTTGCTTGCTGCTTGTGTTTCCCAGTGAATGGGAAATGGGAGTCAGGCTCTGGAGGAGGGCAGAATGCTGTATGGGGAAATGGGTAGAAGGGAGAGAAGAATGCTGCTTGTGAAGGAAACTGTAAAACAGCTAAGAGGAAGACATTCCGAATAAAAATACGGATTGGTGATAAGTCAGTGAGGTGTGACACTGCAAAAATCCCACAGTCTCCTGAGGTTTTGATCCCAGCATCTGTGGCAGGGTGAGACAGCAATCTCTAATCTGATGCTGACCCACCTACCACTGCTTTCTTCCCAACCCATGTATCTTTTGAGGAATCACATAGACATTGATCCCTCCTGATCCTTCGATACTCGGGGATGGCAGGGGGAACCTAGAGCGGGGTAACCTGCATGTTTACACAGAAAGGCCCTTTGGCAACCCGGTTCCTGTGATGAAGTCAGCACTGATGGTTATGTGTGAGCACACAGTCACTGTGGGATCAAAGCTCTCAAATTATTTAAAGCAGAACAAAGGGGTGTGGAGGTCCAGTGCTGGCTCTGCTAGAGTCTGGGCATCGGCTCCATCAATTTTTTTCTCCATTTTTTGCTCGGGTGTTTTCTGTGGCACCCAAAGACAGAGAAAAGTACCTGAAAGGAGTAGAAGATCCCTTTAGAAAATGGCCATCACTGGCAAAGGAGCCCCAGGGAATGCATAGGGTTTGCTTTTTTACAGGGAACTGGAATGGGATAATCCTGAAAGCACAATATGTTTGCTTTTTTTTGTTTACAAACCACGTCAAAAAAGTATCATCAGGAGTGGTGCTTGTTTTGGCCAAATGCTGTCTGAAAGCACATACATTTCTGCACAAGCATACCAGGCTGGAAATAAAGGTTCAGTGTGGAAACTCTGACAGGCCTTAAACAGCAGAGCTGCAGAAAGACTGCAGTTTTCTTTCAGGCCTGGTAGAAAATATAAGTCGCTTCCTTTCCTAAAATAGCGAACTGGCACTGGTTGCTTTATGTGAGAAATGCCAGGGGTGGTTTTTGACCAGCTCCCAGTGCGGCAGTAAGGATGACTAAGCTTGGATAAACTTTAAGTCTTATTTGTCATCACAGCAAAGCTAGTGAGAGCTCCACCCTGCTTTTGCAGAGATGATGTGCACTATTAACAAAGATGGTTTTAATATTTTCAGAAATATTTTCAGCAGAAACCTCTCTCTTTCATTGGAGGGAGAGGAGCAGAGTGGTCTAATAGCTTTTTCCTGTCTGTAATTGTCATGGTTGTATGCAGGAGAAGACTCTTGGATTACGTTCTTTACACACCTTTGTGATATAAAACCTGCTACTGAAATACAAGCGGTTCTCTCATCACCAAAGGGCTCCTAAATACTCATTTAAGCTCATCTAATAATACTGTCTTCTCTCTGCCTTGTGCAGTCTTAAGGCATATGCCAGTTGGAAAAGGGGGGTGCAGGAGATAGGAAATAGAGTTGGGGAAGTAGAGGCAACTCGGTCTTTACTAGAGAGCCGTCCTCTCTAGCTGGGTGGCATGAGTGGGAAGCAATGATCTGTGGAGCAGAGGAGGAGAAGCAGTGAACTTACACATTAATTTCTATTTCTGACACATTTGCTATAAACTGTGGGATGGGCTCCTGATTCCTAGCAGTTTAGAAACAGGGAGAATAATTTTATTTCATTTTGGTTTAATCCATCCTGCTTTTGGAGGGACCCCCCCTGGAAGGTGACCTAAATCCCTGCTCTCTCACCAGGCCAGCTAGCATAGAGACTAGAAAAATAGGCTAAGAAAGGTTTGTCTCACCTTAGGGGGAAGGAAATCTTATCATTCACTATCAGAGAGGACCTTTTACATCAGTGCTGTTAATTGTTTCTACCCTGATTGTGTGACAGGAACAGCCCAAGTGATTGGCTTGAGAACTGTGGAGAGGGTTGGAGTTACCTTTTGTTGTATATTCATTCCACTTCTGTTTCTTATCCCTCTCCCTCATAAGCTGCCTTGAAGGCCAGGTCAGAGGTGCAGCAAGAGCTGTATCATAAAACCCAGAGCCTATAAAGCCTTCGGGGTAGGAAAAGAAGATGTGAGGCACTGAGGGAGATAAGATGATGGAAAATAGGTGCTAAAGCTCCGATAATTTGTTTCAAGTGGAGAAGTACTAGTCTGCTTCCTTGGTGGTCTAGAATTCTGTTTCCCTAAGTTCTACCTGTTTATTAGACTAACATTGCTTTTTTAAAAACTTGTATGTTAGAGGTCGACAATGTAACTAGTAATCAAGCCTTAGAAGCCTTTTGCCTGCCAGGACTCTGCCAGTAAGGATGTCTGACTCCTTTTCACATCTTTGCAGAGGTTCATCCAAATCTCAGCCCATTAACCTAACCTCTGTTTCAGGTTTACTTATACTCTCCTGACATATAACATAGTAGGATTACTTACATCGCCAAAGGTGGTTCTCCCTTAGCTTCTGGTAAAGCACAGGCAACTGCTGAAGGTGAGCAAGGGCGTGAAGGAAGTGCTTAGGGACCTGTTACCCATTCTTGTTTGCTCTTAAACAGTTTGGAGATATGAGGGCTGTCATAGATTTTAACAAACACATTCAAATTCACATTTAATCTTTAGTAATTGTATTTGGAGAAGAAGTCTCTCAAGGAATTGAATTAATTTATCTGTTGTTTGCCAAGCATAGATAATATTCTTTTATTCATAACCATATTGCTTATCTTCCTTTATTGGCAGTGTCTCCAGTTCTTCTGTAGACAGTTTGTAGTCAAAAGTAGACATATTCTGGAAACAAATGTTAGACCAGAATTGGAACCTGCATGCTGGCTAACTTAATCCTTGATTTGCAGGGCACTTTTTCAAACTCAGCTTTTCTTTGGTAGAGAGATGTTGAGAAGTTACAACCAACCAACAACGTTGGGAAGTTACAACAAATACCAAGTCCCACAGGGTGCCTCTCTTTGGGGGAGGAATGAGAGGGGAAATGTAAATATTTTCAACCAGATTGCCATTTGGCAATTGTCTTTCTCTGTTGTCTTTCAAAATGTTATCTGGTTGACATTCAGGCAGTCCTGTGTAGCCTGGGCAAGGTTCTGCTGGCTGCCTCAAACAGGTTAAGGTGAAACCTGCACAGAAAATGTTCATGTTAAGCAACCTTCTTGTCCTGAGACTTCAGTTTAAAGCACCCCAGATCATGAGTTCATGTAAAGTAGTATAATCTGGAGCGCAGTGCCTTTTACTTTCTTGAGGCTCAAAACTAAGAATAGGTTCTGATAGCTGGGTGCATCTGCTCTGCCTTTGCTGTGTGAAGCATATAGTTTTTCTGATGACTGAGTAGCTGTTTATGCCAAATTCCAGTGTACAATGATCCACTGTGTACAGCAGATCCAGCAGCATGTCTTTTCCATTTAAAAGCAAAAAGAAAAAATTTCCCAGTATGGTCTGTTTACCATTTGACAGTCTTCTATTTCCTGACTAGTGTTTTCTCCATCATCTAGGTGGCCAGAGACAGCCTCCTTACGGGACGTCCTGGGTTCCTGTGGCACTGGGCATTCTCACTGCTCTGGTCACGGCTGTTGCCCTGGCTCTTATTCTCCTTCGAAAAAGAAGAAAGGAGACTCGGTTTGGGTAAGGGAGGTTCTCCTTGTGCTGCTTACAGAGATCTTTGCTTTCTCCTCCAGTGTGGTTTCTGACTCAATTATTTTTCAAAAAGCATTGTGGATGGAGTACTTTTGGCACTTTCTTTGGATAACTGTTTTTCACAATTTTGGGGGTGACCCTGGATTAGAGACTAGGAGGAAGGTGCCCTACCTTTTCTTCAGAATGAGGATACCAAAAATACAGTAGAAACAATGTTATGTCAATAGCTGGGCTTTATTAGAATATGGAAATATAAACTAGACTGAGGTATTTCTCTAAGTCCTTAGCACTTCTGCTTAAGAAATTCAAAGAGAAAAGACCCACAGATGAATCATCTTCTGTGTTCTTATGGGCTGGGCCCTTTATCCCATGCTGGTTTTCAGTCTAGCGGTGCTTGTAACTTCCTGACTGCCCAGAACCCTCTGGATTCCCAGGAAAATCTCCTTTCCTTTACTTCTGTCGCTTGGCTGTGGGTTGGTCCCTGCTCAAGCAAGGTTCCCATTCTTTTCAGAATCTCCCAGATCTCCCTCTCACAGCAGCATCTCTTTTTGTGACTCTTGCAACCTGCCCAACCTGCAGCTTCTCCCAGGCAATCAGGACAAGTGAGTCCCCTCTTTTGGAAGGCTCCCACCCACTTTAGGTGCATCAGCAAGGCAGCATAAACCCATGTTCCTCCTCTCCAGCTATGCCCTCTTTAACAAAACAGTCTGTAGTATTTATATGGCAAGGGGTGAGAAATCATCCATGCAGTCCAACACAACCTTCTAGAAGTGAACGGCTCATGTAATCGTGGCCCTATGTGTCTTTTCTGCCTTCTAGCCATGCCTTTGGCAGTGTGGTTGGCCGAGGGGATCCAGCAGTCCATTTCAGAGCTGCCAGGTCTTTCAACAGGGAGGGCCCGGAGCTCATCGAAGCAACATGTAAGTAAAATGACCCAAGTGATTCTGCCTGAGAAGCGGTGTTCGTGCGTCTCGCTCTTTGTTTTCCCTGAAACTGATGGTTTTGGATCAAGAACATGGGATTTAATTTACAAGGAAGCTTAGACACTGTGGATGGCAGAGGTGAAAGGCCAGAATTGTTGTTGCCATACCAATTACATAGCACTTACTAATTGCAGCTACAGTCATTGTGTATATTAGTGCAAGGCGTAAATTTGCCACTCCTCTGCCCTAGTTTTGCACTACAGGGCCTCCTTCGACTGTAATATTGTGCAACAGTGAGATAAATATGTCTCAACAATAGTAGCAGTATGCTTTGAACTCAGTGTGCTGAGCTGTGCTATAGGCATGAACCAATTGATTGGTCTTGGAAGGCCAGGAATTAGTAACTGCTCAAACAGGAGACTGAGCGTCAGGAATGGCCAGAGTTAAGATGATCCATTTCTGTCTCCCAGTTCAGCAAGGGCATGGCTCTCTGTAGCAGCACTGTAGGCCTGGGTTAGGATGGTCCTCCAGCTGTCTTTGACTTTGCTCCCCTGGGTTTAGAGGTCTCTTAGTGAAATCTAGTGACCATAAACTGTTGGACATTATTTACCCTCTCAGCCAAGTACTGTGAGACTTGTAGTTAAAATAGTCCGAGAGCCAGTCACTGAAAGCTGGTGCAGCTTCATCAGTTTAAATGAAGCTGTATGAACTTGTGTCTATCAGTGTCCCTTCTGGCTGGATTTTGTCTTCTCAGTGTTATTTACGATGGTTCTGTATTCCTGTTGCTCTTGGTGTGTTTAAGGGTGGTGCTGTCACACCCTCTGCCTTTCAGTACTGTTGGTACATTTTCCTGTGGTTGAAAGTTACTGGCTCTTGTCTGTGGGGAGGCTAGAGGACATGGAATGGAACTCTGTCTTTTTCAGATTTTTCTGCTTACAGTATGGGAATCCAATTTGAGATGGAGATTCAAAAAAGTGACTCTTGATGTTGTGACAGAATATTTAAATATCCCTTTTTTGACTCTTCCTTTTGTTTTTTGTTTGTTTGTTTGTTTGTTTGTTTTTTCCAGTGGAGAGTATAGGGATCAGTGATGAGCTAAAGACAAAACTCAAAGATGTCCTAATCCAGGAACAGCAATTCACCTTGGGAAGAATGTTGGGCAAGGGTAAGAACCAAAACCTGAACAAGGCTTTGCATTGAAAGGCCCACTTGTGTTACCTTTACTGTTGAGTAGGGAGAAGCAATTATAAGCAGACTATTTTCTCTCCTTCTGCTTGCAGAGGCAATTCAAATGGAACCTTCCCTTCTGCTGGGGTAAAACATTTCAAAGGTTTAGCACAACTAAGAGGATATTGGCTAAGCCATTCCTGTAATATGGCTCTACAGAGTCATGGACTGCAGTCTACGCTCAGCTTTCCGAAGTAGTGTTGATTCACTGGTGTGTGAATTTCTTTGAGATTTCAACAAAGGAATATTCAACTAAACTAATGCTCTTTCTGTTAACAAAGCAGTGCTATAGAATTCCTTCCATTTACACAAGCATGTGTCAAGTATTAAATGGGCTGAGACAATACAGAAGCAGAGGTGCTCCTAATATTTCTCTGAGGTTTTCAGGTCAGGAGGGATGGGCAGAGTAAAGGTAGGATGCTTCTCGCTTCTTCTTTAGCTGAAAGATTGTCCCAGAAACTCCAAATGAAAAGATGATTTTGAATTTAGATTTCCCAAATGGCAGGCCAGTGTGCTAACTGTTGAATCATCCTTCCCTACTTCTCAGGCTGAAGGCAATCTCTAGAAATAAGTGAAAGCGTGTAATGATCAAGCCAATAACTAAGAGAGGAGCATGTTAGAGGTCATAAGCAAAAGGAATCTGAAGTGTTTGGCTTCCTTTTTCTTTATAAGACTAGTTTTATTGCAGTTTGCTTTGACCCTTTTCCACTGTGAGCATTCTTCCGCTCCATCCCTCCCAGAACAAATGCATTTCTTTCAGAGCAGGAAGACGACCTTCCTGCAGAAGTGGTCTCAGAGGGTTTAAGAATGCTAAGTAATTAAACAGCTGTGTATCTGTTTGTGAGTGTCAGCTCTTGGCCAGTTTCTGGGATCCTGCTTCAACCCTTCTGGGCTGTCCCTGTGACAGGTAAAAAAAGCAAAAATTAGCCGCGGCGGGGCCCCTGGAGTTGGCTTTGGTAGGAGGATGCTAGCTGGCAGGATCTGGTTGGTGTTGTCAGCCCCATTCCCCTAACTTCACACTCAGCACAGAGGTTATAAGATGGCATGACTCTGTTATCTTGGGCTCTGCTGACTCTGCAGCTGAGCCACAGCTCCATAATACGGAAGCAGTACAAAATGCCTTTGCTCCTTCCCATTTTCTTCTTTTGTGGTCAGATCCACTGCTTATGGTTATTGTGAAATAAGCATGTGCCATACAGTAGTGGAGGACACTGATGAAAAGCCAGTGGAAAGATAATGCTTTTGGGGTAGGTGTCCTAAGTGCCGTATTTTGCTTCCTTCTTTTCAGTACCAGGGTTCCTCATAATAAAGCATTTTGGGTGGGGTAAGCAGTTACAAAATTAGAGAGAGCAAATCTAGAGCCAGATCTAATGCAAAGAGGTTGTTATGCAGTGGTATAAAACCACTTTTGGCTAAAATAATTTGAAGAGGGTTTGGCCAGTTGCATTTCCTCTTATCTCCCTTAGAGAACACACCAGGGCAAACACTTTGTCCTGTGAATTAGCCTATCACCCACACACAAGTAGGTGTTCTATGTTTTGTCTGTGATTCATAGAAGTTGTCCCTGAGTTTTGAGAGATAAGGCCTCATTGTGTCTCAAATGGTTGAGTCCTGGCACCATTACTCGGCTCTGATGGCTGTCAGCACCGAGAGCTTTCTCACCCACCCCATCCACTCCCAGCTCCAGCTAATAGCCCCCTCTCTGACCAGAGCCTCACTCAGACTCATCCCTCACGATAAGGCTTCCCCAGAAACGTTTGCCTGGGATCCCAGCTTATACTCTGCCTCTGCATTGTCCACCTGGTAGAAGATTTCTTTCTTTCCCTCTTGTTTTCCGTTGCCTTTTGGACTGCCAGCACAATGGCCTCTGTGTACTGGCCATGCTACCTCTTCTAGGCACACGTATGCTGAAAGCTGCTGTCTGGAACCGCAGAATGAAAAAATGAAGCTGGTAGCTGCATTTCTTATGGTTATGCAGCTTGTTTGCCAGTGCCCTCTGGAGTGAACCTGCAGTGAATCATACTTTCTTCAAAAGAAGCTGTTCCCTCACTGCCTACTCTGGTCATTTCACAGGGGAGTTTGGGTCAGTTCGAGAGGCACTGCTGAAGCTACATGATGGCTCTTTCCAGAAAGTGGCAGTGAAGATGCTGAAAGGTAAGTGCGAGCAGAGCTACCTGAAGTATTTAAGAGAGCTTGGAAAGATTAAATGCTCTCTCTCCTCTTCTCCAGCAAACATCCCCTGATGTTCTTCACTCCTTTCTGAGCTTCCCACTCAGCCTCTCTATCCATGTTGTCTCCCATCTCTTTCATGTCAGTCTTTCTGTAGTGGAATCTCTTCAGGGAAGGACTTATATCACCTCAGTTGTTTGTACAGCACCTAGCACATGGTGAGTGCAGCCGAAACCAAGTCATAGCTACAGCTGCTTCTGTGTGTGGAGGATCTTGTTCAGTTGCTTGATTCAACACAGCACTGCATCATGTGGCATAGACAGCTCAGACAGGTCTGCTTTACCCTAGTAATTCAGCAGTGAAAGACGGTACACCTCCAAACATAGATCCTAGAATAAACAGAAGAGTGTTTGGGCTGAATGCAGTGACAAGCATGTTTGACTAAGTAGTCTAGCTTCCTTCTGATGTGTCATCTTATGCGTGTGCATAACAAGGGCAACTAACATGTTCATCAGGCAGAAGTCTCTAACGAGAAAAGCAATTAATAGATAGTTATAGGTCAAAGCAAGAATATACGTATGTGTATGTGTATATATATGTTTTACATATATGTGTGTGTATGTATGTATATATGTTGTATTTCACTCCTGTTGCCTGAGTGACTGACTTAAAGCAGAGTCACGCTCGCTTATCCCTGGGGCTGTTCGGCTGCTGCAGAATACCAGTTTGTGTTAAATATACTAACATCATGTTGGTGTTAAGTTGCATAATTTTCTCCAGTTTCAACAATAATTCTAACCAGTTTGCAAGCTTTTGTGTAGTCAGACTGTCTGCCTTCAGGCATCTAACTTGGGAACTCCCTGTCACCCTCCAGAGGCAACTTCCTTTCTCCATTGACTGTAAAAAGGGAATCTGCTTTTGTCTTCTGAATCATATTTAAATTACTTGCCTAAAGCAGTTAATGTGAATACTCCCCTACAGATCTGAGTCTGATCTTGTAGCAGGACTGGAGGACTCCCGCTAAATTCAGCAGCAGCAGTGGGGGAAGTAGTCCACTGGGCTAATTCTTGATTATGTTGATACACTTCCATAAAGCTGGAGTAATAGCAATGAGAAATAATTTACTCCAAATTTATGCTGATGGATGTCACTGCTGAATTTCATCCAAGCTCTCCAGTATTGTGGTTATTTAAGAAATCTTAGCTCTAGCACCTTAGAAGACTCAGTCATACTAAGAGACGTAAAAGTGTTGATCTTTCATGCCATTCTTATCGGAGTTGAACTGTGGTCTGCCATGCCAGCCAGGGACTCCAGGCCATCTCCTCAGTTTCAACATTTTCTTTGATTCTGTGTGACATCTCCTCTCCCTGACATTGTAGCTAATTAATTCTTACATCTTAAATGCACATGTTATTTCCATGGCTTCCAAGGAAAGTTGTTACTGAGAAGAGAGCTGCTAATCAGCAGGTCTTTACTCTGCAGAGAATCAGTTTACCAGATGTCCCTGATGTGTGCCACCTATCCCAGGAGAACGTGTCAGGTTCTGCTTTGTTGTAAACTGGCTCATCGAGCTGTAGGTCTGTGCTGTGCCACAAAGAACAAGCTTCTAATAGTCATTATATGTAAAGTTCCTTGGAGCCACCCACAAAGGAAGAAAATTTACAGTCACTATTTTCCAGCGGACATCTTCACCTCGACTGACATTGAGGAGTTCCTGCGAGAGGCTGCATGTATGAAGGAGTTTGACCACCCGCATGTCACTAAACTGATCGGTAAGTCACCACTGCTGCTTGGGGTGCCACAGAGCCCTTCCTCATCCTGCACAATCCTGCACAACCTCACATATATCAGCATTGCTCCTTTCCGGGCCTAGAGGGAGTTGGAGCATGTGTAAGTGCTCACAACACTTGCCTTCATACACCACCAATAAGCATCTCTTATTTAAGCCATTTCTTTGGTTCTTTCAAATACTCTAAAGGGAGTTTGGCTGGCTGAGAAATATCGGAACTGCTGGGAAATGTGGACGGGTGGGTTAGTAGACAGCCTCCCCATAGAGGGAGGGGAGATTGTGCCTTTCTGAAATACTGGGTAAGAAGCAAGACATTTGTGGGTGGGCACTATGGAATATGGGCAACTTCCAGGATGTGGAGATTGCTCTGCAGACCCTGGGGTTGGGGGCTGTCTGGTCTGGAGTGATCCTAGAAACATGTATAGCCAGTCCTGCAAGGAGAGCTGAGAGCTATCTTTAACACCTCCTGGCATGAAGACATGCAAGGGAGCTTGGAGCATGGAACTGACCCATCAAAACTGCACATATTCCTTCAAATTTCTAAGAGAGGCACATCAGCCTGTAAGATTCCCCTTGGGACTGATCTGTTTGCTAAAGCCCATTTGCGGTGTGTCCCTTCATTAGGAGTCAGTCTACGGAGCCGTCCCAAGGGCCGTCTCCCAATTCCTATGGTGATTCTGCCCTTCATGAAGCACGGAGACCTTCATGCTTTTCTGCTGATGTCACGGATTGGGGAAAATCCTTTTGTAAGTCTGTCTTACTGTAGAATTCCTTCTGGGAGGGGATGGATTTTCAGAGAACGTACTTGGAGCAGTTCAGGGTTGGTCTCCCAAAGGCATTGGAAAATGACTATATTTTGATACAAAAGTTGTGGGGTGTGATGTTGAAGCACTTAATTCCATGCCTGTTGAGGACCAACTCCTCCATTCCATCCCCTCCCTATATTCCCCGTCCCTGCTCAGTAATCTAGCAGCAAATCTTGTGGTTTTGCTATACATGCTTGAAAGCTTCAAACTGTTATTTCTTTCAGAACTTGCCAGTTCAGACACTCCTCAAGTTTATGATTGACATTGCCAGTGGGATGGAGTATTTGAGCTCAAAAAACTTCATACACAGAGACCTTGCAGCTCGGAACTGCATGTAAGTGACCCATGAGTTTTCAGAGAAAAGAAAGACCAGAGTGGGTGAGAGAGGGATGAGAAGCCTTTTGGGAGGGATCCTGTCCAAGGATGCTGGTCCTTGCATTTAAGTGACAATAGGCATAGGGGGGCCACGGCCACGGGGGTGGTGGTGGTGCTGGGGGCAGGGAGCAACTCCTAATGTCCCACTGAGCTTCCACATCAACCCTCTTTATAAGGAACTTTTCCATCATTGGTCTGCACATGTATTTTCACAGAGTTGATTACAGTATGTTTGTAATTAGTCACTCTAATGGCTGTGTGTCAGCATGGGCTATTTGTTCCACAATATAATGCGAACAGCAGGAGAGAATGGGTTTGGCTGTGTTAGGAGAAAGGAACTTTGTAGCCTGAGATCTGTATTTCTTGCATCTGTTTTGAAGACTTGATTATCACAATATGAGAAATGTCGGCTTTCCCTGAAAGCTTGTGAAGAATGGTTTACGTGGAGAATGCCTTTAGAAATAATTGCATGGTGAACACACTGTATGATCCCACACTGATGTTCTTGTTCACAAACTGCCTTGCCTGCTTTGAATGGAAGAAAAGTCCTTTATTATCCTTTCCTCTCTACTTCTTCCCTGAGAACAGAGTAAGGAACAACCCATTCTGGCATACAGAACTCTGCCTCTGAACAAAACCACAACAGCCAGTAAAATCTGCAATGAGAGACACGATTTCCAAAGGCATCTGAATGTCCAGATGTACAGGCAGCAGCCTGACAGTCATAATGAAAAATTATGGGTTAGCTTGCTTTGACATTAATGAGAAACCCATACTAATTTACTATTTTTAAATATTTAAAAAATATAGACTTCCTGTATTCAGGGAGCTGAATGCCTATTTCATCCTATCTTCTGAGAAAAGCAGGGAATCCTTTGAGACCTGCTTTTGCACAAAGTCTTTGTGGGCTTTCCTTGCACTATCTATCGTGTCTAGGTTTAAGTGGGTGACAGAGCACTCAGACCATTAACCAGGCCTGGAGAGAAGATCTTGCAGATCTAGTTTGAGCATTTGTAATAGGCAGTCTGGGCAAGCACCTGTGGTTTTTGATTGCCTGTGTAGAGTGTAGGCCTTGGCAGTAGCAATGGGCATTACAGATGTCCTCTGTTCATCTTGGAAACTGCAGAAAGTATCTGAGTTCACTTTGGCTGACAGAATAGACCATCTGAGGATGGCACAGGGACATGTGGTGTCCCTGCCCATAGCAGGGGTGTTGGGACTAGGTGATCTTTAAAGTCCCCTCCAACCCAAACCATTCTGTGATTCTATGGCCATTGCCTTACTTCCTTAGTCCTAGTGATCTCCCTGTTAGTCTCAAGGAGCTGATTTGAGACCACTAAACTATTTTGCATTGGTCATGAAGCATTGTTCATGAAGTAGATGAAGTCATTATCCTTCTGGGCAATACTTGGTGAACTATATAACTCAGTTCTCTGGCCACACAGTCCTGGACAGCCCTTTTTTTTGCCTGAGGTAGCCAGTAAATGCTTTTCTTAGTCATTAAAACTTTCCCTTAGGTTGGATGAGAACATGAACGTGAGTGTTGCAGACTTTGGGCTTTCTAAGAAGATCTACAGTGGAGACTACTACCGTCAGGGCTGTGCTTCCAAGCTGCCAGTGAAGTGGCTTGCTCTGGAAAGTCTGGCAGATAATCTGTACACAACGCACAGCGATGTGGTAAGTTTTGCTCTGGTGCATTTGGGGACCACCTGTATTCCCGCTGAAGTGGAGGAATGCAGAGGGTGGGAAAAGGCCCTAGTGATGGGAAAGGGAGTTTGCCTTGTGTTTGAAGGGCAGTGCTTTGGGTGCTGTCAGCACTCAAGACTAAAAATATATGCAAGTGGTTTATGGCAGAAGACGTGAACCCTTTTCCTCTTGTGCCTTGGCCCTTCATTTTTCAGGACTTAGCCCCATCCTCTCCTTTACCTTTCCGCTTCTCTTCCTTTTCCTCTCTCTTTTTGTGGTCTCTGCTTTGTTACTCTTATTCTTTTTCCTTCCTTTCTCTTCTGCATGACAATTTGAAGGTGACATTTGAAATGCATGTAACCCACACACCCATGTACAAGTGCAGCAAGGGTACTCTAGCCTACAGAAGGCTCTAGACACTCCTCCCCATAAATTCACTCCTGGAGACTGAGGCTAAACCCATTCATCTGGAATTTTTGCTTTCCTTCCCCCTTTTTTTTTTTTTTCCAGAAACCTTCTCCCCTTTTCCTTGCTGCCTTTTGATCTGGTTTCACACTAGTTTTGTCCCTCAGGCCTGTGGACCTGCCTTCCCAGTTATCCATGTCACATGTGTCCCTGAAGAGATCACCAAGAGTGCCTTGTAGCTTGGCTGCTGTGTTGCCCAGTGATTGCTGTAACCACTGTAGGCTGGTGATTGCTAGTTCAGCCAGTTTACGATAGACACTAGACAGGGTTTTGCTTGTGAAAATTGGAATTTTTGGCACCTAACAAACTCCACAGTTTAGATTTAAGTGTACAAATGTGACTGTTGCAGTGCAAAAAAAACGTGAGCTGTAAGTGGTTCATTCCTTGCCCTGCTTTCTTGGCCAAACTCTGCTTTCATTTGTGCCTCTGCATTTCCAGAAACCCAGCATCTGGCTCAATTAATTAAGCAGCTGACTTGTGAGCCTCAATCCAAAATCTTCATGTAGCTGGGAACCACAAAGTTGATACTGCATGCCTTAAAGAACCATGAGTAGGAGACGCTTGGGAGAGGTCTGCAGGTGGAAGACGGTAGTAGCTCCCAAATCCTCTCCACTCCGGCAGGACGGGGCTGAGAACGGCCTTCAGCTGTCTCCCAGGATGATGTGTCAGCATCAACTGGGTCATTTTTTTGTTTTATCGCTATAGTTGGGATAGTCCTTGTATTGCTGCCTTGCCCCAGGCTGGGAGGGTCAGCACAGTCTGAGCATGCTGAAACCCCACCCCAGCAAGCAGGGGACTGTCTGTTAACTTCTGTGTTCTGTTCCTTTCAGTGGGCATTTGGGGTGACCATGTGGGAGATTGTGACCCGAGGGCAGACTCCTTATGCTGGCATTGAGAATGCAGAAATCTACAACTACCTCATCAGCGGGAACAGGCTGAAGCAGCCGCCGGAGTGCCTGGAAGATGTGTGAGTACTTCCTCGCCCTGCTGACATGTGATTCCTTGAGAAGTTTGGCTCGCTGCAAGGAAACAGGGGCAGCTGGCTGGGATGCTGATCTGAATCTATCCACTTTCCAGTACACAGAGGCATTCACTAGAAAGTATCTGGGTTAGCTACCAGATACTCTCTGCTGGCACCGCTCCCTGGAACTTGTGGTAGCTACACAAGCAGCTAACTTGGCTCAGGGGTTTGGACCGTGTCAACATAGGCAGCTCTTGGCTTTGTGGAAACTATAACTGTGTTTCCAGAAACTCACTGCTCCCTACCTACTCAGGCCAGCACCTGAGAAAAGAGATGAGTCTCATGGCACACCTGAAGGCTGAATAGAGAAACAATCTAGCAAGACTATGAGGAAAACAGATTACAGAGGCAGTGGTTCACATGTGTCTTTCAAAGCTGGGCCCAGTTTTCAAAACAGGATCTACTACTCTCACAGAAATGACAGGTGAAAGAGAAGAGGGCAGATAGGAGGATCTAAGGTTTTGTAGATCAGTGTCCCAGCTTAAGTTACAGGTGGAAACAAAACTGGGACAATCCTGCAGATGCTGGTTTCAGACATTTTCAGACTTGCAGAAAGGACTCAGGTAGCCCACAGCAGAGCAGACAGCCACATGCTGCAGCCTGTGCTCCTGCCTTAGTCCTGCAGCCAAGGGACCATTCCTGGCCAGCAGGTTACGTGTAATGCTTGCTCAGAAACCCTTGCTCCAGAAGTGGTGGCTGGAGTTTCCTGGAGTCCACACAGGGGGCTGAGGTCCCCCAGAGAGTGTCACACCATAACTGCTCCTAGGGCAAAAGCTTGCCTAGTCCAGACAAGGTGAAATCATTTCACGGAGCACCCAAGCAAGTCTGTTTTCTCTGTGTTGGGCCCAAAGCAAGACATAACTATGGGCACTGGCTTTAGTGGCCTTTTCAAGCCATTCCTTGTGTGTAAAATGGTCAACATGAAGTCCCCTTTTCTCCCTCTTCTCTCCTGCTCTGACGGTGGATTATCTCATGTGGTTTCCTTTCTCTGGCCTTTTTTCCACATACGGAATAATCTGTACTCTTGTTATTAAAGCCGCACACTTTTATCTTCTCAGCAGCTCATTTTAACTGTTCCTGAGTTTAAATGAAAGCATTGTTATACCACCGCTTACATTCATTATATGTCTGCATCTTGACTGCTGCAAGTAGCTTTGGTTCCAAGCTGTGGAGCTTATGGCCATAGGATGTTATAAATGCCAAAAGTAGATAAGAGGTTGAAAAAGCTGCTAGGCATTGAAGAAAAATCCATCAAACACTACTAAAAAGGTACAACCTCTATTTTGAGAGGCCCTTGAGCTACAGTTTATGAGAGCATGTACCAGAAGGATCTGGCTGTATGTTCACCCTCGGCTTACGTGTTTTCCCCAAGCGTCTGCTGCTGGCCCCTGCCAGAGGCAAGGTGTTGGGGCAAATGGACTTTGGGGCTGATTCAGTACAGCCAGTAGTTTTCCACCTTTCTTTCAAATGAATTTCTGCTGTTTGCCAGCGAGGGTAAAATAAAGTATTTAATTTGGTACCACAGAATAGGAAGTTTCTATTTTATCTGGAGCATTTAGAGTTATTTCTAGCGTTTGTGAGGGACATAAATCAGGATTAAGACAACTGAACCATGGAAGCTTGTTGTAAAACTAGGGTGAGATCAAAAACAGCCCTGTAAAGCTGATAGCGAGCAAGGGACACAAAAAGTAAAATAAAAGCCGTCATGAAATGTTTTATTTCCCAGTGAAGGCCATATCAGATTTTTTTCCATTTCCAAGTTTAACTGAGGTTCGTTTGTCTGTGGTGCTTTTCAGTGCCAGTACTGTGCTTTGTTCCTGTTCCCTGCAGAACTGGCAACAATAATGCTATAGGAATGCAGCTGCCAGTCTTGTGGGTGCTGCATGAGGAGGAGGAGGACAATGGCTCTGGCCATGCTCCAGCCCCCTGGGCTCCGGCGGGAGGCCTGGCTGGTGGGAGGCCGGCCAGCACAGGCGCTGAGCTGTGAAGGCGGCCGCAGGGGAGCAGAGCTCCTCGCCCCTTGCCCAAGCACAGGCCATCACAGCCAGCGACGTCTCCTCACGCTGGCCCTTGGGCCACCAGAGCTGAAGTAGTTGGCTTTTGACCGCAGGAAAACACTGCAGGACAGGGCTGAGGCTGGTAGCTGCACTGAACACGTCTTCTGCGTAGAGGCGGTGCCTTTGCAGTAGAAGTGCCGTTTCAGCATCCCTCTTCCGTGTTGACCGTTCTTCCACAGCCCTCTCAACAAACCCGCTGTGCCTTTTCCAGTCCCGCTGGCAGCCTGTCGGGCAGCAACAGCGGCACGCCTCCATTGCGCTGGGAGCACCGAGTTAACACGGTGTGAAAAAATAATATTCTGGAAATAACTTGCACCTCCCACAGTTGGGTGTCTGTTTTTTTCTTCCTGTGTTCTGTCTGCTTTTGAACTGGAATTTGGAGGGATGGCTTCAGCCGTGGCAGAGGTTGGCTGGATGCTTTTTGTGAATAAATTCAAAAGCAGCGTCACACTCATGGTCCTAGTCTAGATCTCCAGAGACAGTGGAATGAGTTTTCTACTGAGAAGTTCAGCAACCTTTGACAGTGCTTTTGGATTTTTTTGTATAGTTTAAATAATTTTTTTGACCAAAATGCGAATGCCTTTGAAAATGGGAAGGAACAAGGAATTAGATCCATAATGGCTGTCCACATGCTGTCACCTGTGCAAGGCCAAAGCCGACAGGTTTCGGGCAAAGTGTCTGTGCTTTTTAAGCTGCACTGCACAGTTCCCCTCTTCAGGGGTGCAGGGAGTGTCTGCTCTGCTTCTCACTGCTCTTGTCTCCTGTTTTGCAGCTACGATCTCATGTGCAGATGTTGGCATCCTGAGCCCAAGCTACGCCCCAGCTTTGGAGTGCTCCGGTCCCAGCTGGAAATGATTCGGGGGAGGATGTCCACACTCTCTTCCAGTCAAGATCCTCTCTATGTCAACATTGGGAAGGACAAAGAGGCGTCTACAAGTGACCCTGCCCTGCACGCCTCCTTTGGAAACACGGACGGTGAAGAGACCATTGCTGGGGCAGCTGCTGCTGTCACAAGTGACTATCGCTACATCATGAGCCCCTTGTGCCTTGGAGATGATGCTGAGGGTGGAAAGCATCCGGATGGGCAGGAAGGGGAGGACAAAAGCCTTCTGTATGAGCTGGAGACAGAAGGAGAGAAAAGTTGTTAGCTTGTACATAGCAGTTTTACTCTGCTTCCCTGGGACAGGATGTGTGCAGCCACAGTGCCGTGTCACCTGGGGCTCTGATGCCGGATCTGGAGTGGCTTTGAACAGCACTGGCCAGAGCTCTTGGGCAGCTTTTGTAGCTTTCAGCACCTGTGTGGGCTGCAGTGGGGGACAGCTTGGAAGGACCGCAGCCCCAACGACCCCTTGGATTTGGGGTAGGGGGCAATAGGGTTGCAGGTTGATTGCATCCTGCATCAAAGCTAAGGTGGGCAGTCAGAGTCTGTGCTCTGCTCCTTCTCTGACTGCTGGAGCAGAGCTGAATACACCTTCTGTTCAGTCAGTGCTTGCTCTTGTGTAGATGTTGTCTTCGATCTTGGCTGCATGACTTTGGTACTGGTACCTCTGAAAACACTAGTGGGTATTTACGCTGTGATTCAGGACAAGAGGGCAAAATGTCCCTTGTGTTCACGCAGCAGTACTGCCTAGACTTGTTGCCTACCTCAGTGGTTCTCAAACTGATCTTCGGATCTTCTTCTACCCAGCATTGAATTTGAACATCTGGCTTATTTCATGCAGTGACACTTGCTGCTTCCTCAGTCTGGGGCTCTTTTAAGAGTTTCAGATGTTTTGGTGAGCGATGACATTAGAAAAAATGAAAATCCAGCATTCCTCTTCACCCCATGTATCTCTTTTATGTCTGTCTTTTTCTTCTGTTTGATGCCAATTCAGGCCTGACCAGACTTGCAGCTGGCATTAAAATGTGAAGGGAGGGAGAGCAGCTGGTATGTGTGAAGACAGAATCCGCTTCAAAGGGATGGAAAGGAAAGACTGTAGGGAGGACTTAACAGCAGCACGGGGAAACAGTGCTAATTAATGCTAAGTGCTGCCCTCCAGGAGAGGAAGGATACAGCTTAGATGCAGAATGGCAGACTTCTTTCAGTCTCAGTGGGAGCAGGATTCAGCATTTGCTTTAAAATCGGATTCATTTAACAGTCCTATGACTTTTTCAAATAACCAAGTGCTGTAGCTGCTATAGTGACTATGTGAAATGGGTTTTGGGAAGGTCTGTGTGTTAGGGGGAAGGGATCAACTGGGAGATCCTCTTCTGAAGAGAGAGTCCTCATGATGAAAAAGCTTGAGAACCACTGGCCTTCCTATTTAGGAGGTCTACTGGCATGCTGTAAAAGCTACATCTGCACATAGACTAGTATCACTGCAGCCTTCCAGACAGGGCAAAATTAATGGTTTTGTTCTTCAAGGTTTGTTTTGTTTTCCAATCAGCATGTCTGACTCACTATAACTGCAAGCGCTTGTGTGGTTTTTAATAATTTAATATTTTACTGTAAATCAGCATCCGTTTCGTGCAGTGGTTCCCAGCAAGGAAGTGCAGTTACATCTTCCTTTACTTATCCTAAATATTTGCTAGATCTTAATTTATTTTATTTGCAGCACGCTGAAAACTTGGCAGTATCGCAAGACTTAGCATTCCACATTGCTTTTCCTCAGAAATGAATACCACAAATGCCATAATTTGCAGAGTTGGCAAAGGTGGGACCTATAAATCAAATGAGATTGGAAGCTTGGTATCAGAACACTCCGCCCTTCGATGCCCAGTATTTGCTTCTTGTAAGGTTTGGGGCTAAGTATAAAATTCAGGTCCAGTTTCAGCCCTTAGTGAGAACACTTCCTAGGGAAGGGGAATTTCAGCCTGGGGCTTGGGCATGGATCCTTTCTGTAAAGTTTCCATCTGAACAGCAATGTCCTACAGATGTCTCCAGAAATTCAGCACAGTTTCTCAGTTGCAGATATAAACTGCACCATCTTACACCCCAGGCGGTACAGGGTTTTCTCTTCATTTAGCTGGAATGCTGTAAATGCAGATGAGAAGATAACACCTAACAAAGGGTAACAAAAACCTGTGCGGTGCATGTTTGCAGTGAGGGCAGAAGGCTATGCTCCCTGCAGCTGCCTGGGAAGCGCAGATGTACATATAGACTCTAACTTTGGGAAGCATGTCTTTAGTTTTTATGCATTTTTTAATAATAAAACGTACTGTGTCAGAGTCCCAGTCTGTTGTCTGTGGCAGAGTTTGTGATGATGCTCACTTACTGGGTGGGGTCAGAGCAAATCTGTCAGCCCCTACCAAAAGGCATCCCTCACCAAGCACAATTAAGCTACTTCTTGGAGGCAGTGAACATGTGTGGCCTCACCAGATGGCAGTGACTCTGCATTGCTCCAACATTCAGACTGAAGAACAAAATCGGGAGAGCACAGGAGGGTGGTTGCACAAAGAGACGGGCTCTGCAGCCATCGCTGTTCAGAACCCTGGGGAGAAGCCTTTACTGGGATGTGCTGCATCCTACCTGGGAATGCAAAACCTCTCCATCAGTTCCTCCCTGAAAACTGTCACCTGCACCCATCCAGCTACTGGCAGCGCTCTCTGTGGAAGAGAGGTTTGGAGGCGGTGGGTAAAATTCAGCTGCTGAGTCAAATGTTCCAAGCACAACATAAAAGAAAGAGCCCCTGGATTTCCAGCACGCAGAGAAGAAAAGGTGTACCTCACGCTTCTATTCTTCATCAGCAAACAGCACGTTGCACGCCCTCTGCCTGCCAGCTCACACAGAGAGGAAGAGGGATGGGAAACGGCTCGAGCGCTCACCCCCATCTGCAATGCAGGAAAAATTACTTCCGAAGTGCAAAGTGGCTGATTTAGTTAATATTTTAAGGTTCCATTGCCCAGTGATGTCCCTTGGATCTGGTTCAAATGGTGATTTAATCCTTTTGCACGCAAGCCTGGTCAGAGCAGGTACAAATGAGGCTGTGTTGTGGGTGGGAGAAGTGACACCAAAAGAGCGAGTGAGAAAAGAAGGAGGGAAGGAGATTTTAAAATGGGGACAGATGGGATGAGCTGTGAACACAGTAAACGAGGGAGGTGGAAGGCAGAGATGGGGAATTTTATATATGAAATCCCAGAACAGAGAGGGCATTGCCCCAGCTGGGAACAGGCAGGGGTCAGAGGTGGGGGCTGGCTCTGTGTTTTGGTAAAGGAGGAGATGCTCCGGTCCAGCCCCAGTTGCTCTTACATCACGAAGGGGCTGTGTGCTGCAGGCCTGGCTGTGCGTCCGCGTGGCAACTGCACTGTGACCCTGTTAGCTTTAGCCTAACACTTCTGATTTAAGCACCAGTCTGGCACACTAGTTTCCCAACTAAACCAAACATTTCCCCCACAACCACTTTTTTTTTCTGCTGCCCCAGTACAACATTGCAGTCCCCATCCTCCCGAGCAGCAGTGTCCTTGCCCTGTTCCCCTGGGTGAGACAGCCACGGGCACTGCCCATCTCCACTGGTAAGAGAGGATGCACGAGGAGAGACCCCCCAGCCAGCTCCAGGGGCAGGGCTGACTGAGAGGACCTAGACCCTGGGCTGCACTGGCCACTCAGGGATGCTCCAGCCTGATCGATACCTGCATGGCACAGAGAAGTGTGTGCTCAGGGCTGGCAGCTCGGCAGGTGCCGGGGGGGCGTGGATATACATCAGCGCTAACATACCGCTCTCCTGGGACCTGCCACTGCCTTCTTGACCTGTGTTTGGAGGGAAGTCTGTAGTCTTGACTCAGGAAAAACCCTCCCTGAAACCAATGCGATTAATTTTGAGTACAAGTTTGAGCCTGGCTGGCCAGAGGAAGGACCAATATTTGCACATATATATTCTCCTGATTTACATTCTATTTTGCTGGCAGTATTCATTTTCCCCTAATGCTTAGACAGGCATAAATTTTCTGCAAATTCCCTTATTTTTTAACAGGGACCACCATCATCCACAGTCCTAATTTTATACTAATTTTTTATTTAACACCCATTACACTCACTTAACATAGCAAGTTGTTCTATGAACGCTCAGAGTGAAGGAAGCCTGGTCTCCTGTGGATTTGCAGCTGATGGGTGACTGCAAGCCCTGGGTGAGGCTTGCCCCTAGTTAAGGTTCTTACAAGAGCTTTTCCCATGGCAGAGTCCCTGGTGTCCGATACGAACTCATTGAATTTCCGTCTGCGGTGAAGGTACTGATGAGGCACTAATAGGACCTGCCACACACAGCCTGCTTTCAGAAAACTTGTAGGAACTTAATTATCCTTCAGACCTTGATCTTGCCATCATGTTTGCCTGAAATGAAGCAGTGGATTCAAAAGCTATTAGGGCCAACACGTGCAGCTGGTGATCAGAAAGCCTCGTTACCATGGGAAACTGTGCTAAAAATCAATTACTTAGCCCAAGAACAGAAAAGACTGATGGATGTGTTTTTTGATTGCATTTGCTCTGTCACATAAAAGGAACTTGGTGTCAGTATGAATCAGACCTCAGTCACTGCACTGAGGTCTGGTGACAAAGCAGAGATGATCGACTCCTCGCTTACTAATTACTCTATGGATCCTCCAGCTTGAGGCATGCCAAGCCAAGTCATTCCCAAATGTGGTTAGGCTGGGGAAACAGAACATCTTTTGGTCACATTTGAAAACAGGACCAAAATTAGGAGCCACTTTCCAGGCGGGTGCTCCGATGAGCCACCAGGCGCAGCTTAGAAAGTATCTCACCAGCTTTTGCTGCCTCCAGTTTCTTTTCACTGGCTTGAAGTAGAACTGAAAGAAATGTTTGACCTCAGGAAAGCGGCAGCACTTGTTGATTTAAGCTTTGCTGAGTTCAGTAGGGATTTAATGGGACTGGACTAGTTTACAGAAGAGTCTGTATAGGAGCTGGCTCTTGCCAGCTGGCATTGTGAGGAAGCAGGAATTCATGAAGAGGAAGGAGGGTTTGCATGCATAAACGATCGAATTGGGAATACAATATTGCACCACATGCTGATAAACATAGTGCCAGCAAAGGTGACAAAAAGGGGGAGCTGATGGAAATGCTGGGGGGGCATTGGAGAGAAGCACACTCTGTACCCTGCAACATGGCAATTACTGCAGCAAATTCAGCACGTCGCTGCTTTCTTAGTTAATATATAAGACAACGATCCTGGCTGTTACCCTGTCATTACCTGAGCTGCGTGGGAGGCTGCTGCCGCCTCTTTGCTTCTGCTCCACCGATGAATGCCTCTGTGACAGCCCCTTTTGCCTGTGTGACGCGGGTGTTAGCTGGAGCAGGGAGCCCTTTGGTCACTCGCTGCTGCCTCGCCTTGTTTCTTCTTATTAAATAACCTTATAAGACGCTAAAAACCCCGAGGTTCACATTGCTGGATGATGTAAAGCAGCATGCCTCCACTAACGTCAGGTAAGGTTCAGGCCTTGTTAATACATTTCCCAGTGTTATTTTTCTCCATTATTCCTCCTCTTGCACAAAGATGCAGAAACAGGAGCAGAAATATTTTGCAGGCTTGTGGCTAGGTGCATGAGGAGGGACGGAGTTTTAACAGCCTGTTGGTGCCCATGAAGCTTGTACCCCAGCTGCAGGGTGTCAGGGCAAAGGAAGATGCAGACCTGGGGGTTACACAGGGGACCTAAACTGTGCCCCTGAATGGAGCAGGGTCTGACAGGGGTGCCTAGCTGTCACCAAAACCCCTGGTACTAAAAAAACCTGTGTGAAATCCCAACTTCAAGGCTTGGTATTTGCTCAGCCGGTAGCTCAGGCAGTTTTGAGACCCATTGCTCCAGTATCTGTTTGCTCTTCCTCTGCTGGAACGGGGGATCCTGCAGCCATGGCTGGTGGTGCTGAAGGTAGGGAAGCAGCAGCCGTCCATAGAAAGGGATGAAGCACGGGCACATGTTTCTGCCAGCACTGCTGTGGGGGTAGAAATCTCGCAGAGCAAACAGCCGGTGACTTCTCACACTCCCTCCCCCCCGGGTCTGATTCACTCCAGCCTGTCTGCCAACGCTCCCGGTTATGTCAAGGCACTTTCATTGAAGCTGATACACTGGGCTGTACTTGAGGTGATGACTGGCCTCACTACGTGAAATATTTCCTGTATTTTCTACCTATTGATGAAATCTCTCTGGGTCACCACTGAAATTGCTCAGGGCTGCTGCCCTGCCAACGGGGCCAACTTTTTTCTGCAGGCATCATCAGGCAAGGATCCAAATGAGAGGAGCTGAACCTATTTATAGCAGAAAATAATATAGCTCGATATTTCTCCTTTTTCCCTCTCAATATACTCCGGGAATATTGCCAGTCTGCTGAGCTCTGTAAAGCTGCAGGTAGGGGGCTGCGGTGCTGTAACTGCAAACAACGGTTGGCCCATGGGGACTTTATTTGGGGATTTGTCTCAGTGGAGAAGACTACCCCAGAAGATAATCTGGGAATGAACAGCCCTGAATCGCCTGTTGCTGATACTGGTGTAAATCAGTGACAAAGGCACTGGGATCAGTGAGAAAAGCACTGGGATCACCAGAAGTGGGTTCCCTGGCGTGAAAATAACACAACTGAGAGAAGGACACAGCCTGTACTCTGAAAATGCCCCCAGATTGCCTTTATACTGTGCCCTGACCTCTCCCGGGTGAGGATGATTTGCTGGGATGACGTTGGTTCTCCTCCTCGTGCCTGTTCAGCCACGGCAGCGTTGTTTAGCACCGCCGAGCCCTGATGCTGATACCCAGAAGGGGCAATGTGCAGCAGCACACGGAAGTCCACGGGATGATGCCGTCAAAAGGCTGGCAAGAGTTCAACATCGTGCTTTACAGCTTGCCTGTTTCTAAAGTAATTTCTGTTGGCATCAGAAATCTGTGAATGTAGAAAATCTGCACTTGCCTACGTTCCAGGAAGGCTCTAAACTTTCATGAGAAAATATTAATGGATTTATTTTCTGAGTAAACATCTGACAAATGGTCTGGGCAACAGAGCATCACTGACAGTGAGCTTGGCAAATGAAGAAAATGTTCTTAGCTCAACATTAGTGCGGACGGGGGGTAAATCCTAAAGAAGACAAGGCTTTTTGTTGTTGTTTTCCCATGCATTAGCAGGATGAGCTGTATCTCTGTCTCCCCCACAACTCTCTTTTCCTGGACCTGCTATCGCAGGTGGAAGCAAAGCGCTGCCTTGTCTTCACCAGGTATGGTGGAAGGACACATCATTCCTTTCCCTCGGTGCAGATGAACCCACAGACAATGACGACCATCCAGTTCCTTCCCACTGGAGCTTTAGCTTGCGGGGAGGCTGCTGGAAACAGGAGCTGAGCTGGCTGTGCAGGCATCAGCGGTGGGACCCCTCCTGAGGCGCACAGAAAAGCCCCAGGGCAGCCTGAAGTGCGCAAGGTTTTACCCTGAGGATGTTGGGGATCAAATTCAGTTTTGGCCCCCAGGGCCAGCCAGGGAGTTGGTGTCGGCTGCTTCAGTGGAGAGCTGGGAAAGCTCAGAGAGGGCAGTGGTGGGACAATGTGCCCATTGGGGATATTTTGTCCTCGGCAGCATGACACTTGTATCTTTCAGAAATGCCAGCCTTCTCTTCTATAGCAGGAATCAGAGATGATCCAGGGACCCGGCTGACAGCAGACTTTGCCCTGATCCCTCACATGTCATTGTTTGCATTCATTGGAAATGCGCCCATAAAGGCGGTTGAACATGGGCCCTTCAGAAAGCTGAAGGAATTAATTTAATGACCTGCGGGAAGCCATTCACCAGAAGGTCCTGTTCCCCCCAGAGCTCCCTTCCCAGCCTTGGCCACAGTACCTGCCCTTGGCCACATTCTCCTTCACTTCCCTGCCCCTTCACGCCTCCCCCCATGTCCCTCTCTCAGGCAGAGAGCTGCCATCCTGCCTGCCTTGGGGCAGCCCCAGCACCAACAGCAGCTCCTGAGCCCTGGCAGCATTGGCACCCAGGAGGATGCTATGCGTGCCCAGCTGGATCCTTCGCCTTGCTGACCAATTCCAGACCTTCACCACCACGCCGCTGAACTGCCCGGGGGGTCTGGGGTGGCAGGAACGCTCCCCTGGTCAGCCTTGGTGCTCTACTCTGCTTATCAGTCTTGCTGGTGAATAGTGAAGAGTAACCGCGTTTGTTTCTGAATATATATTTTAACATGATTCAGCTGTCCAGAGGGAGTAGCAGATGGCTAAGAGAGAGAAAATTCTGGTCTCTGGCTCCATGCAGTCTGAGAGTTGGGAGGTTTTCTTGGCTAGACTTTTACTTCTGCTCAGTCACACTTACTGACTCCTGCAAAACTACAGGAAGCAACTGAAAGGAGAATTTGGCCCCAAACTAGGAATTTTTGCTTTGCATCGACACTTGGCATGCAAAGCCTGACAAGATTTCTGGATGTGGAGTTGGTGGGTTCCCCTGTGAAGCCAACAGTGAAACAGGCTTGGGAGAGATGCTGAAACACCTTGGACAAGTGCCAGCTCTCAGTCCGGGCAGAGTTTGTTGCATGTTTGCTCCCTAGGATGCTTATGCAGTTTTGTGGTTTTGGTTTTGTTGCTTATGGGCAGCATCTATGGAGAAAGCGCTTTGAGTATTTGATGGCTGGCTTGTCTGTGCCATTTTGTAATTTATCTGGATGCATTTCAGTGAAATACATACGTGTGAACACCGGCTTTAAGTGGACACCTTAGTGTGTCCTTGCTTTGGCTGAGGATGTCCTGACGGTCCCTGCTCACCACGCATTGGGGAGTTTTGGCTGAAGCCCTGCTGGAAGATGGGAAGGGTGGGCAAGGCTTGTCACAGCAGAAGATCCAAACCTCTGGTGAATAAAGTGTTGGGAGAAACAGTGAGGCTGGAGGAGCCGCGCTGGGAGGGTTGTTTGCTGCTCGATCAGGGAGCCATGATCTTGAGCCAGGTCCCAAAGGCGGCTTGTGCCCATTAGGAACTGGCCCCCAGCAGGAAAGTCAAGTCCAGGCATCTCACCAGACACATTCCCAGGAGATTTGTGCCTTAAATAAACACCGTGCCAGGAGCAAACTGCACAGAGACGCACTGCGAGCCAGCAGTGAGCTCAGGTGAGCTGTCGGTGGGCTCTGTCACGTCTGTGAAACCAAAACCAACAGTAAAGCGAGTGACAGGCCTTCCGCTTTGCCTGCTGTCTTCCTGTGCAGAACTATCTAAGAAAATCCAGACAGGCTACCTTTGCAGTGTGGGGACAGGTCTAAAGGGAAGGTTCAGGTTTCACTCATGGGGATGACGGCCAACAGCAGCAGCTCCAAGTGTAACCCAGACCACTGAGCTTCTTTTTTAAAACTTTGCCCAATTAAAGCAACGTTAGGAAACCCTTAGAACCACCATTAATGAAGCCTTTCCCTATATTCAGATGAGAAAGTCTTTATTTGGGGTGCAAAATCGACACTAGAAAGCTAGTAAATGCCAGCCTCACAGTTATCCCAGCAATCTTTATCTGGCTCCATGTGCGTAATGCTGATTTCATTAAATATTCACACATTATTTTCTTCATATGATCCTGACTCATTCGGTGCCCAGGAAGTCGCATCCTTAGTTCCGACATTTTGCAGACTTTGAATGATTGATGAAAGCATTTAAATAACATACTTCAAACGTAAGGGTGGCGGTTGTTGTTAAAGGCAATTATTGTTGCTTAAATGTAATTATTTTTACATTATGACTAATTATAAATGGATATTATTAACGGAAGAACAAAATTTGTTTATCGGGGTTTGAATTCTGCAGTCATCAGGAATAAACACACCAGGTAATGAGTTTGGCAATCAAATGCCAGCCTTAGGCACAGACCAGATTTAGCGCCGCCCATTCTCTTTGTATCACACTTCCTTCCTCCCACCAGCTCAGCCCACTCAAAACCTGTATAATTTCTCCCCATAAAAGGATGTGCCTGTTTCTGCTCGGTTCTGTAAAGCATATGCCTTTATTTCCTAAGTATGTGCCTCAGTGGGAGCTCTGCTAATGGATTTATAGGCCCATTTTATCACTCTTACTGGGATGGGTGGGAATGGAAGAGCTGAAAAAGCTGGGGTTTGATTTAGTGAAGGGGAGGAGGCCCGTGGTGAATGACCTGTGAACAGGAGAACAGAGAGAAGGGGGATAGTGAGTGGGAGCCTCTGACGGTGTGGAAGGGCTGTGTGGTCCCAGGCAAACATGCCCTGGGAAGAACAGGTACTGCTGTTCTCCCAGTTTCCCCTTTTAAAGGTTTTATTCAGAAAGGAAAGGAGTGGGAGGGGAAGAACATTATTTTTCTCACTTATTTAAGCTCCCTGAATCTCTAATGAACTCTCCCTTCCCAAGACTCAGCTTTCAAAAAACCCCTGATTAGCCAACAAAAAGAAGATTGTTCGTAGGTGAGAAAAGCAGAGGGAATGAGCAGCAAAGAATTTTTCTGCAAAACCTCATCACGTAATTTGGGCATCTCTGCTTCAAACTGCATACACGTTTTCAAAATTAAGATTGCCAAATCTGACTCGCGGAGGAACTGCTTCAGCAGAGCATTCGTGAGATCTGCCTCTCTCAGATAAGGGATGGTTTTTGTACTTAGAGACCAAAACAACTTTTTTTTTTTTTTTTTTTTTTTTTTTTTTTTACCCTTTTCTTTTTTTTGGCTCTTTCCTTTTATTTTCAAATTTTTTTTTTTTTTTTTTTTTTTTTTTTTTAGCCATATCATGCTGTTGGCTCATTCCTGTGATATTCACAAACACCGTCAGGCTTCCTTCGAAACTGCTCCAGTCAAAAGGTCTTTTTCCCCTGAGAAATAAATATCAGTGACCTACTTCCCCTGCATGTGTTATCTTTCATTTGCCCAGAGCTGCAGCATCCTTGATTGCCTTTGCATTATTCTGTATTCTTTCCTGGGTTTGCAGCACCATTACATTTAATGTCAAATGGTAAATTTCATTTGCGTGATTTTTCCTCTGCATCTTGCAGATGGAAATTGGGCACCGTGTCCGTTACGGTTACAGGAGTTTTGAAGAAGCGGTTGAAACTTGGCTGTCCCTCAAAGATGTAGCTTATGCACTGGCTAATATGTTTGTGACCTTTGCGTATGGATTCCTCAAAAATACTTACCTAACAGGTGAGAGAAGATACTTTTGAGCTTCTCAGTGATCTGGGAATCAACCACCCAATTCAAAAGGAAGTTCAATTTTGTAAAAGCATAACTCTAGGCGTAATTAGACTCCTCCCTTTTCACATCCCTCATGTACAGCCCTATTGGCACCAGTTTTCAGTAACGGTACCACGCCTGGGCCATGCTGGTTGCTGCTACCCCTGAGCACCTTTCGAGGCCAAAGCCTCCATCACAGAAATTCTAGCCTGGGGCTACATCACAGTGCTGTTTACCATCAGCTTTTGTTTACATTTTTAATTAGTTCCCTTGACATGTGATCTGCCTGTAGTCAAAACCTGAAATTGTTTTTCCAGACTCTGCAGGGTGCCTCGCCTTCTTCATTGGCACAGTTACTGCGCTGTTGGTGACAACTGCCACCGAGTTCATA
>NW_010123087.1:51083-51285 GCF_000699245.1 Pterocles gutturalis
GGGGGGGGAGTGTTTACATTTTTTTTTTCCTTCAGCATTTGTTCCATTATTTTACTCTGGACCCAATATAGATTTTCTGGCTGGTAATCCCCAGAATCACCTTTTGTCTATGCTGCAATATCTCAAGGTGTTATTGAATACGTCCCTGTGCCGAAGAACCGCAGCATCTTTATTCGTTAAACTCTTTTCAGATTAAAAATCA
>NW_010123088.1:0-16830 GCF_000699245.1 Pterocles gutturalis
TGAGCCCCGGCTCTGGAGCGGGGCTTGCGCACCCCTCTGGGAGCTCTTCGAGCTGCAAACTTCTGGGAATGAGGTACCGCTTACACGAGAGGCTAAAGCTGAAGTGTTTCTTGTATTGATTATTATTTTTTTCCTGTTGGGAAAGTGTATCCGGTAACAACAACTTTCTAAGGAAAGTAATGGATTTTCAATGAGAAGCGCCTTTCCCTAAGTGTTGCAGGATTTCACAGGCTTGTTGGGTGTATTGACAATGCACTTAATTTTCTGGGGGTCTTCTTAGGGAGTATCTAATACTGCAGAAGATGCATTTTGGTCTGCAGCATTAAGAATGTTCATTGAAGTGTCTTTGCTTTAGCATTTGTAAATTTCAAGTATAATATATGAAAGGCAAAAAAGGGTCAGCTAGAAATATACATCAGGCTATGAAAGAGTATAAAGCCCATGGATCCAAATACTTCCTGTTAAGTCAACTTTTAAAGAGGCTCTCCCTAGACAGCAATTCACATTTTTCAAGGGGAGAAAGGATGGGTGAAATTGAATTGTCCAAATTAAGTCAAAATGAATTGCTTAATATTCAGAGGGGTTGATAAATGAACCATTAAATCAACACTTGCATAGTGTCTCATTGAAAAGAAAAATGAACAACGCTCGGTTGTGTGCTGGGCAGAATAGGTCAGCCAGTGACGTTACTACATTCGTGTGCTGAGCTGAGCCCTCCTCCTGCTAACAGATATATTTGCTCTGTGACATTACATAGGCGCGGGAACAAGCTCTCACGCCCTGAGCTGTGAGGAGTAGCATCTGCTGTAAATGACCCTAATCATCCTAGCTTTATCTCAAAGGAGAGAAATCTTGGTTATGTTTCATTTGGCATAAATTAACATAATTCTACTGACTTCTCAAGTTGATGTATATCTGTTGAGAATCCACTCCTGTATTTCAATTTTTTTTTTTCCCCTGAGGAAGAGCTGTATTTTTGAATGCCAGTTTGAGGAAAAAAAAAATATACTGATAAATTGAAAGAGTCATAATTTTGAAACAAGCCAGACAAGATTCCTGATAGTAAAAGCTTTTTTGAGAGCATCACCTCTGAGTAATACAGTGCGTGAACTTTGCTTCTCAACCCTTTGATTAGCATAGGTACAGCTGTTGCAATATTCTGGTTGCTGCTGAAGAATTACCTTTGTCTTTGCCCCTTGAAGTCCTTGAAATTCTTGTGTTGGAGTGCACTGAGGATGTTGACTCTATCCTTACTGTGTCTTCTGGAAACTTCTAACCCATTGTTTGAACAATCATGGATTGTATGCCCCTGATGGTTTTCATTTACACCGCTTTGCTTTTGCAGGTAATTTAGAATAGCTACTTTTTCTTAAAGCTTTTAAAACTTAAGAAGTGACAATTCTTTTGTTTTGTGCATTCAAACTGAGTATTACAAAGAGGAGATTGTGGAGGGACTGCCTTTTTTTTTTTTTTTTTTTTATAAATGCTCAGAGGAACAAATTATCCAGGCTCCAGCTGAAGGTGGGATGGTAAATTGACTTGTGACTTGAGAAAGCTCCTTGCCTGCCTTTTATTTGATCAAGAGAGAGTCTGTATGCAAACCTTCAGACAGGCAGGGCCATTTATTCAGGTGTTCATAATTATATAGAAGTGTGTTATGTAATGTGGTCTGTTGTGCTTTAGTTAAGGTGACGTGTGTGGACACAATATGAGCACATGGATCCTCTAGGTGATGGGTTATTAGGTGGGTTCAACAGAAGTTGCTTGAATGTATAGGGAGCCTTATATCATCTGTGATGAAGCAGATGGACAAGTAGGTGTGTTTTGATCGTGGGTGAGATGGTTCTGAATCTGGAAATGCCTTTAGATAGTGGCTGGTGGTGGTGTGCATTTTACAAATGTTTTGCTGTTCCTAAGGGCCAGGGTAGCTGCAGGTATTTTTGTGCACCAACAATGTCTGCTTAGACTAGTCTTCATTTGCTTCTAATCATCCTGAAGAATAAAAGAAGTAAAAAGTTTTTTTTCTGAAAACCTACTGTGCCTCATGAGGTTATCCTGCTGCTTCTGTTTCCTTGCTTCAATTTTTCTTTGAAATCATAATGCATTTCTTTAGTTCTTTTGATAAAGACTTGAACTCAAGCTTGCTGGGAAATGGTCACTCTATGCTGAGAAAGTGCTGGCGTCTTATTGACTTATTTTGGGAATACTGGAGAAAAACATAAAAGATTCACTTGCATTGATTAAAGCCTCCAGGGCAATCTTCTAACACTGCAGTTCTCTAGGTGAGAAATTAACTTTCTCCATTGTCTACTCCTGCTTTTATTTCATTTGTGAGAATCATAGGCTTTGTTTCCAGTGTACATCGAGTCCTTTAGGTGTGCTTGAAGTGGAATGTATCTCAGCCTGAAAGCTCGCACACACTGTCACCCTCAGAGTCTATTTGTCCCTGGCTACCAGCAGATACCGTCAGCCCCCAGAACCCCAACCGAGGCAGGGTTTGTGCTAACCCGCAGTACCTCACCCAAGAAATGTTTCCTGAGAGATTGTCAGAAAAGTAATTAAGAGCTACCCCGATGCTTTTCCAGAGGTTTTGGCAAGATAACACTTTAGATGTGGCTTAATGCCAAACTTTGATTTATGAGGTAACTGGAAATGTTTGAATTTTTGGATCTGGAGTAAAAGCATAAAACTTTCTGCATTTCATCTGCAGCCTTCCAGCACGACATGTAGCTAACAGCTTGTCTCCCATTGATTTTAAGAGATGTTTGCTGAACATGCCTGGAATAGTTTGAAAACATATTGTGAACTTTTTGTGGGGGGCAGTAGGTTACTAAACACAGTAAAAAAACTTTGCAAGGTCTTTTTAAATAACCTTGAAAAATCTTAACTACTTTTTATGCTCCCCCCATCCCTGAGTTTAAGATAGATCCTACGGGAAAGCTGGTATTTTTTTGCAGTTTGGGGCTGAATATTGAAAAGAAACAAAAAAAATGTTGTTCCCAGCCCACTGATCAAGGGCTGGTATGACTCATGCATCTGTGTGTTTTCCCTGATCTCTGCTTTCATCCCCTCTACCTCCATCAGCTGTGCTCAATAACAGCTCACCTGGACATGGCTTGTATCTGACTTGTTTTGAAATGGTTCAACAGGATCCCATTGACACTACCAGGACTGGGTCATGCTTGAAATCTTGCTGTTCTGCTGTCAAGCCTCTTATTTTCTTTTTTCTTGTCTATCGCTCCCCTCCTCCTTGATTTCGGACATATTTTTAGCTGCTTTTATGTTGCATTTGAGTACAGCTAGTGGAAATGGATATGTGGTGGGGTTTTTTGTTTGTTTTTTGTTTTTTGATTTTGCCTGTGAAAAATGGAGGATCTTGCTTTTCCCTAAAGATGGAGCACTGGGGTGATTATCTGGTCCTCTGCTTAACAAGGGAGGAGACTGACTCCTCATGGAGATGCAAATTTTGTAAAATCTCAACATTGCCAGTCAGTTTAGCCAGGGAATCTGATATGGACACTGCGGTTTTATGATTTTTTTTTTTTAATTTGATGATGGTTTTAAGAATCTACTGCTGCCCAGAAAGCTCCCTGAGTCTAGTGCATTGTAAAATGGTAACTGGTAGTATTGGGTTATGGTAACATTCCCATTATTGTCCCCCTTCATCCCAAGGGAATGTTTGGGGTTGTCAGATTGGGTGTTGGAGAACTGCCATGAATGCAGAAGAGTGGTGCTGGGGCCACATCCTGGGAGGTGTTGTCCACTGCTGGGAAGAACCAAGACCCACTGGGATCACCCCAGCAGCTGAGGTGTCGGTGTAGTGTTTTTATCCATTCCTTTTATGGATGACATGTGAGCCATAGGACAGGCTCGTTTGTTCTTTGGAAGTGTGGCAGCCAGGGGTAACCATTCCGTTACAACCCTTCCTGCCTTCTCTGGAGGTGCGGGTGGTTTATAGCTGCTGTCAGCCACCAGCTGATGTACTGGTTTTGAGGCACTTGCACTGGGGGGGTTGCATCAGCCCAGTTACAGCCCTGCAGACCTGTGTTCAACCTTGAGCTGAGCTACGGCGGTTGGCAGCTGTGGCCGGGCTTGGTGTCTGTCTCTGTGGGTGAGGGAGGGGTTTGGGACTGAACGGCTCTCAGTGGCTGTTTTTTCCTCTTTTCTGATGTTAGCTTGAGAATTAAAGTTTGTTCCCTTGCAATACTGACACAAAGCTCTCTTGCTGCAAGGCAGCTCGGTTATCCTCTGTAGTGCTGGGATTGCTCAGCAGAGGGAGAACCGACCGTATCGCACCAGGCACCCAAAACCTGCAGCAGCCAGAGCCACATCGCTCTGACTGACAGCTGGGAAAGGAGTCCCAAAGCCTCCCTCCCTGCTTGAATTTTTTTTCTTTCCTTCTCCTCATTTTAAAGCTCAGAGCTAAGCTGTGATTTTTTTCACCTCTTGATCAAAAGTAGCTGCCTCAATCTGTAGGTTAATGGACTATTTCAGACAGCAGAGTAGGTGTCTGATAGAAAAGATGTGTCCAAATCCAAGAAGCATCACGCCTGAAAAATCTTGTAGATCTAAGTGCTTCCTAGAGGTTCTGGAGCTCTCCTGAATATTTAGGAAGCAATGCTGGAGCTCGCCTTTAGTGGCTGAAGCTTTACTGCACGTCCAGAGAGAAACAAAATGAAGAAAACAAACCCAAACCCCTTGAATTAGTTGAAATTCAAGCAGCAAGTAATCCACATGACGCATCTCCAGGCCAGATCTTTAACTGTTGTAAATCAGCGTAGCTCCATGGATATCCCCAGCACCCTGCCAGTCGAACCAGTAGCTGGAGGGCTGGGCTGCTATTTTTATAGGAGGGGCAAGTTTGAGCAAAAGATTGTCACTGAGATTTTTTTTTTTAATATATTTTTTAAGGATGGGAAAGGTATTTGGTTAAAGAGTAAAACCTGTGCCCCGGCAAATATAGTATGGTTCAGTAGAGATTTGCTCCCCTGTAGCATACTGTGTGGAAACCCAGGAGAATTAGACGTTTGTTTTTTGTCAGTTTAATGTCATAAGAAAACAGCTGTTAAAATGCTGCCAGATAAAAGCAAGATGATAAGCATGAACGGGGAAAAAATGATGGGAGGTTCCCGCAGTTGGATTTAATAAGGTGGTGTTGTGGAGACTGGCTTGTTCCCATGCGGTCTGCTGCAGGACTGTGTTCTTCAGAGCAGGGACTGTGACTGCTCATACACCGTCTCAATCAACGAGGTGCCGTTTACTGATGCTTTTAGTAGGTAGAGCAGATGAAGCTACTCGCCCTGGTAGCGTGAGGCAGTTGAGGTGGAGCAGGGCTCCCAACGCTCCCCTGCTTGATCAAAGGGCATGACCTGACTCTGCGCTGGATGTTTTCTAAATAAATGGAAGTGTTCTTTTAAAGTGTGATCTGAGAGTCTGTGGAGGATGATACTAAGGATCTTAACCCTCTTTTAGACAGGGAATTGTGCCCAGATGGCCAATGTGAAGCATGGTACTTTGGAAGCACAAAGAGCATCGTTGGAGGTGCTGTGAGCCAGGGGGACAGTCAGCCTCCCAGGGAGGGCTCTGCCATCTTCCGCACTGGCTTGTAAAAGCAAATTCAAACCACAGCCAGGTCAGGGTTTATTTTCAAATTCTTGCCTGCCCTGCAAACCAGTTAAGAAGGGTCTGTGTTTCCATTCCTGTCAGAGACCACTCTCCATCCTTGCTTCCAGTCGAGCTCTGCCAGGTCCTTCCCAGCACACAGACCGCCTGTGTCACCATCGTGTATCGGCTGTGCTCTGCTAGGAGCCGGCGGTGGGGGCGATCGTATCGAGCGGATGCTATTAACAGCAGGAGAAACACCTCTCTCCTGAGGAGAGTTCATCTCTGCCGGATAATGAGCTCTGTTTCACTCAGGACTGAATTGCTGCTGTACGGATCACAGCAAAGCACAAATGAGGATGCAGCGCTGGGCACTTCCTACAGCCTCCCTTATACATAGCAAATAGCTAATTAAATGAGAGCTGGTTTGAGCGATTGGACTGCTGCTACCCTGACTTCTTATAGCAGGATCTTGTGCAGTTTGTCTTGCTCCAGTAACTTTTTGAAGTCTTTCAAAAACTGTGCGTTGCAGCAACCCTCAGCTTTTATTCTGACTTTAGGCTGTTGCAAGGGTGAGATCTGAAGAGCGGAGTTGCACCGTGAAGCTTCAGCTATACCGAAAGCTGTCTGTGTGTATGTACAAAATGTATAGCCATGGTGTGGGCTATGAGTCCCATGACTTAAAAAATAACCTGTAAATCTGTCTGTATGTATTTGAATTATGAAATTGTTTATGCAGAAAGGATAAACCTTTTTTTGGAGTGTCAGCATGGGCAGCTTTGCTCTTCTTGCAACTTGTTTTATGGATATAAATGGGATGTAAGTGGATTTTTCTACCTTCTGCTATCTGGCTGAAGGAGGATAAAATTCAGTGTTGTTTTACCTGGGCATGATAGTAACATTAACCCTGAATTTTAGTGGTTTTCCATTATCAAGTTTACGGAAAGTCCAACTTTCAAATTTCACCTTTTAGTATATATGGGTTCTCAAAAGAGTGAATAAAAAATAAACTCTAGATCAAGAATCCTACCTTATTTAACCTATTTATTTTGTTTCAGCAAGATGAAAGAAGAATCACAGTCCTTAACAGAGTATAGCCCAATTTTCTGCTTACATGTTGGTCCTGAATATCTGAATTATTTTGCAGTTTTGTTCACAGAGCTTGTAGAAAAATCATTTTGTAGAAAATCATTAGCTGTATTACTGTTTCAGTATGGGCACAGGGAAGTCCACTTTTCCCTGTTCCTGCTTACCAGTGTGGACTACAAAGGGCTTGCCTTGCGGATACTGAAACACGATTAATTTTTTGGGGGCGTAATGATGAAACTGCAGCGCTTTGATAGGTTGCTTATTTTATGCTCTGCTGGAAATGGATACTTAAAAGGAGAGATTCAATCTGAATGAGATATTCAGGAGCATGGTACAGATTTGAGTTAGCTGAGAGGGAAGAGGCCAATCCTGCTGCCACTGGTGGCAGTGAAAATACTGGGAAGGGAGTCAGGCATGTGGCAATTAATTACCAACAGATGATGCATTTTGAAGGTGCTAAGAAAATGATCGATATATTGGTTGAATCGTGTGAAAAACAAATCTTTTAGATATTCTTTTTTCTTGTTCTCACTGTTCCCCTTCTTTCTGCCTGACTCCAGCAGTGGAGCTCTTTGGCTGCTGTACAGCAGGCATTTCTGAATTCCTCTGCCCAAACTGGTATCTCTTTGAGAGCTATGGTCTGGACCCTTCTGCAGGCTGATGTTACATGCTTTAATTTTACACTTTCAAGATAATTTTGAAGGTGGGCTTTTTGTTTACTGGTTTAGACAAAAAGCACCTACACAGTAATTCCCGAGTGTTACATTAATGATGTTTTCTGTTAACAGGTGTCTCCTGAAAGAGCTCTGCGAAGTCAGAGGTGAATAATTTTTAAAGTATCGTATTCAACAATCTTCTTGTTGAGTCAGAAATAGAAAAATGTTGCAAGTTTGGAGGAGGGAGGCAAGATGTAGGAGGTGTACAGCCAGTGTGTCCTAGCAGAGGTGGGGTCTCCTTGTAGTGTTGTCCCAGACTGAGAGCCCTCCTCGGTGTGTCACCGCCCTGTGATGAGCTCTCTTCTAGACTTTGACTTCACCCTGCCATGGTCCTCTGCCTTGACTTGTTGGTGCCTTCCTTGTTGATCCTTGGCTGATTGTGTTCCTCGTAGTGGATTGGTTAGATGACTTCTAAAAATGTTTTCTACTTTGGTAGTGTTGGTGCTCTGAAGAGCCAAATGTCTCCCATTGTGTAGGCTCAGGAGTTCGCAACTTGTTCCTGGTTCCCCCCAAGTTTTTCAGACAGCTTGGACCAGCATCTTTGGGCTACCACAGCATAAGTTACAGACTCAGGGTGTTCTAACCCAACCTGTGTATAATACATGATATTTTAGGTGTCTCTGTTCAGTGCTATGTTTAGTACTTCCTGTGTGTACTCTTTGTATACAAAGTTGCTTTTCCTTGCAGCCTGTAGAGGGGAAAAAAAAAATAGAAGGTGCAGCTTTTCAGATGGAAATGGGAAATACAGTGTCGGGCTGAACTTGGACCTGTTCTTTTTGGGATGGGAGGCGGTGTGGGTGACTCTGGAGGGTTTTTTGTTTTCTAATTTATGAGGCAACTTGAATTTAATCTACTCCGTAATTTCAAGCCTCATACTATATTTCCCATTTGTTGCCCTAATAAGACCAACGGTAAACTTTTATGGCACGTTGTGAGCCAAATATCTTTGTTTCTAGGGCAGATGGAAGTGAGAAGTGTCTCTTAGAAATCTCAGCCCATTAATACAATTTATCAAAACATGCTTTGGCTTATCCTATTAACACTCACAGGAAAGTAGAAATTGTTCTTACTACATCCTCTACCTCACAAGAAAGTGAGAGCAACTCAGGTGGTCAGATGGAAGGCTATGTATCAGTCCTGGGTGGTTTGACTCTTCTTCAAGCTCTAGAGTCCCAATGTACTTCTGCTTCTGATGCATTCTTAAGATAAAGGCTCTTTCAAGCTTAGAAATAATTTTGCTCTTCTGATGCGTCGCAGTTGCCTGTGTACATTTTCTTTTAAAGATGGGATAACCAGAAGTATATGCATCTTTAAGATGCCGATAAACCATAAGTTTATTTTGTTCTAATAATGGTATTTTGTATTTCAGTCTTGATATCTTTGCTGAAAAGTTCTGAAGTGATTTGGGTTTTTTGGTTGCTGCTGAGCTCTTGTTTCCAGAAAACCATCTGTAATGACTACATCTCTTTTCTGCATTGGAACAGTTAATTCAGAGTCTGTCAGTCTATGTGGACAGTCATACTCCTCTTTTTTTTTCAGTGCAATATTTTGCATTTATTAACATTTAATTTACTCTGTCATTTTTCTATCCAGTCACAGTGTCTTGAGACTCTTCTGCAGCTTTCACGTCAGTTATAATTTTGCCTACTCTTAATCATTCTGTTTTGTCAGTGAAGTTTGGCACTTCATTACCTCCCTCTCCCCTTCTCAGGCCATTAATGGGTATATGGACTAGCACAGGGCTCAGCACAGATGCTGAGATGATGCATTAACAGCCTCTCATCATTTTGAGGAATGCTTCTTTATTCTTCCCTTCTGGTGTGTGTGGTTTTTTTTCTAGTTGTTGATCCTTAAGATGCCTTTTGTTTCTATCCCACCATAGCCTGCCTGCCTTTTTTTTTTTTAAGGCTCTTTTTAAGTTTCTTTGAGATTCTTTTCTGAGGGGTTCAGGGAAAGCTACATGTAGTGCATCAGTTAGGGGCATTTCCCTGCTTACCACTCACCTTTTTCACATGCTTGTTAACTCCTTCAGGAAAGTCCAACAGATTTGTTGTGCGTGACTGCTATCTGCAAAATATCTGACTCTTCCTCAGTATATAATGCACCTGCTGATTCTATTTATTATATTTTATATCAATTTTTCTTGTATTGAAGTTATACACAGTGATCTCTGTTTCTGAACATTTTTTTTTCTAATAAAATATTCAGTTGCGGAAAGCTAATGAAAGAAGTGGGATGTGTTTACATAATATTTTGTGGATATTATGGGAGTTTTTTGTCGCACTCTCAACTGCAGCATTACAATTTTGTTTAGAGTTGTGGGGTCAGGATCAGGAATGATGAAAATTTGCATCTGCATCACTGATACGTCACCGTGGTGTCGTCACGTTACACTGCATGACACTGCTGAATTTCACCATGAAAATTTGCAAAGCGGTTCCCTGGGGTGTACAAGATGAGACTTGATCAATAGTAATAATAATGTATTTGTTGTGGGGAATAAATTGAACAGTAGAACTCCTGTTGACTGAAACCAAATGCTGTATTACAGTTTTAAGCCATTCTTGTATATGGAAGTATCAAGACATAGGGCTATCTGTGTGCCCAGCAAAGGAACTTTAATGAGTGTTTCAAGTTTTAAAGTCTCCAGAACTAAAACTTACAAGTAGGGAGAAGAAGATACTTCTGTTTTACTCTCTACATCTTTGTTCACTGCTCTGCAAAACCCTCACAGAATGCCAGTACTGCAGGCTTCTGTCAGCATTTGTCACTAGCTTTGTGCTGTAACTCTGTTTTATGGAAAGTTTAATGTTAGAAGCTTATCTGTGTTCTCAGCAGGAGAATCTGAAATATATGTATGAAGTCTTGTAATGAAAGCAGTGGGATAAGACAACAGTCCTTGTAAACACCTACCTTGGACAGGGCCGGCTGACATTCCCGCATCCTTCCTTTTGTTGTGCACTGTTGGTCTCTCCTGAAGCACCAGGTCGTGGTGGGTACGTGTTCCTTGTGACCTTATGTGCCAAGGCTAACAGAGCTATCAAACCTTTCTGCTGTAGGAGTAGAAAGCATTAACTTGCTAGACTGTCATCTTGTTCACCTGGGGACTTGGGGGAAGTCTTCTCCAGCAGTTACAGGACCATCAGGTGTAAATCAGCAGATTGAGAGAGCCCACTTGGGTTTTGTAGTGTTGCTTGTCCAGTCAATTCGTGGTGCTTAACCCTTGCTGCTGCTGCAGTGAAGAGGGATAGTCCCCAGGAGTGATGGCATCTCTTTGTATGAAGGAATCATCCAGCTTCACTGCATCGGCCTTGTGGTGGCAGATGGAAAAAAATTAAACATTTCGCTGGGGAGAAATCGCTGAACTCTTATTTGCATTGTTGAAATGGCTTGATTTCCCACTTTGAAGTAGGTGTGCGAGGCTGAACGGCCGTGTGTATGCTCACTTGTTCCAGGCTCCTGTTGGCAGGGCTAGGGCAGTGCCTGGTAGCTGGCTTGGTGCAGGGGGTGTGGGATGTGAGCTGCTTCTCAAAGGTGTTGCATGGATAGACACCATGTGCCAGCTGCTGGAAGGTGCCATTGATTGCATCCCATCTCGCTGGGTTTCATTGTACTTGTATAAATAACAAAATCATTGCATCAGGTTTTACACAGCAGGGCTGGTATTGGCAGCGGTACCTTGTTAAAATGAAGGACTGTCTGTCTTATTACAGGTAATGTGAGACCAGCCTGCATTTTCTGCTTTCTGGCAATACACTATGCCAGATAAAGTCCAGTGAGAGTTATATGTAACTTCAAGAACTGCTATGTGTAAGAGTTTTTGTTAGCAGGGAGAGGTGAGAGGTTGGTGTTTGCTTGCTTTTTAAATTGTACAATAATGGAAGAGTTGTTAACAAGGATAAATGTGCCAAGGACAAAGCAAAGGAATTATGAAACCTGTCTGCAAAAAATAAAAAGTCATGTGATTTGCATCAATAATATCTTTAAAACAACTTCTGTGGTTTTGTTTGCACGTGTCCTGTTGGCATGAAGTTTGCTTTGTGCATGTTTATGGCAAAGCTGCATCTCTATATTAATTTTAGAGGCTGAAATATCAAGTACATGAATACAGCATGTTGCAGGGAGTAAATTTTGACTGTAAGCTTGTGGGTGTTCAGAGTATCCTGTAGTTCAGTTAGAGTATTTCTTTCTCCTAAAAGGAGAGAAAACTCTTCAGACTGTTGTCACTGCTGCTATAAATTTTAAAGGAGAAATTATAATTCTTACTTTTTTAGTCCTGCATCAATGCCATCACACAGCTGTTAAGCAAAACAAAACAAAAAGAAAGCAGCAATATTAGGAGTCTAAATCTGTGTAGTGTTAACCAAAAATAAGATGGCCACTAGTTGTAGTCACATCCAAGTTCAGGTGTCTAATCTGGGAGGCTCAAGGCCACGTACAGAAATAAGATGGCCACTAGTTGTAGTCATATCCAAGTTCGGGTATCTAATCTGGGAGGCTCAAGGCCACGTACAGTCACTAGAGCCTCCACAGGGTGATTCAAAGCTCTGAATTTAGAGCCTGATTCTCTCCCGCGAGTATGTGAGGAGTTGAGGTTCCTGACTTGGATGCTTAAATTAGCTTCCTAGATTGAATTGATTCTCCACCTCTTCTCTCTGCTTGCCTTTTGTGTCTTTGAAAACACTGTTCCCCCCTGCCTTCCTCTTTTCTTTTGTGTTTCTTTTTGAAATTATCCAGGATTATCCATTAGTGATAGTGGATTCAAGTGATGGAAGATCTACCCAGTGAAACCAAAGAGAGAAGCACTTTCCTCTTTATTGAAAAATTGTGTTTTGTTTCCATTTTGAGCCTTGGTGGATCTGGCTTTGGTTGCCAGGCACTGGAACTCTGCTAGGTGAGGGAGCCCTGTAGTAGGAGATGTACTTTCCACGTGCAGGAATTAATTAGCTGTAATTAGGTTCCTTCTTCACCTTTTCATTCATAAATTAAAATCCTTAATTCCTTTACTTTTTCATGCGTTTTGTTCCAATTGTGATTAATAACTGAGTATGGTAATGTCATGAAGCTGTTCCAGCTTTAGCGTATCCTGTAAGTACTGCACCAGCGTTGTGCGCCAGTGGTGGACCTTGAAAATGTGAGAGAGGTGGGGGGAGCTTTCCGTGTGGGGTCTGGCCCTCGGCACTTCCTACAGCTGCCATGGTTTGAGAGGGGATGGGTATTGATGGATGTTTGGTATTGATTGGGTATTGGAGAGTCTCTTCTCAAAGAACTCCCCAGTGCCATGGGGTCCGTGATTGCGAGCAGCCCCCAAAGGGGAAAATGGAGCCCTTTGGCCCAGGGTAGGCAAGTAGAAAGAGGGTATCATAGTTGTTCCCTCTTATTTTCTGTCTTTTTTTGTCCTAACAGTGGCATTGAGGCACTTCGTAGAGAGAAGAAGAAAGAAATGGTGAAAGATAGGAGCTGGTTTATTTTTCTTTGGATTTGTGGGGTTTTTTGTTGTTGTTGGTTGTTTGGTTTGGGGTGTGTTTGTTTTTTTTTTTTTTTTTTTTTTTTTTTTGTGGGAAATAAAGGCTTTTGTTCTTAAGGTTTTTGGTTTTGACCTGTAATGACAGTGGTTTATGCAGTTGCTTGTGCTTTGAAAAAAGTTATTTTTTGTTGGTAATACAAGACAGGGTGTAAGATCATTCACTGAAGGACTTGTAAGGATTTGTCCTGTAGGCTGGGGGCTCTGCAGTTAAAATCAACAGAGGAGTAAGACGTGTGTCGGCTGGTCTGTGAGCTCTGTCTACGTGAAGCTGTGGAAGGTCAGAGGTGGATAACAGACCAGGTCAGGCTTTTCTGCTAGTGACAGTGGAAATGTCACTGGAATAGTGCTGGTGTTCATAGTGACTCTCTCTTGAGAAAGATGAACCTAAACTGGGCCAGGACCACAGAAAAATTGGTGGCATGATGAAAGACCTGGAAAGGAGCCCTGACAGGAGATGAATGAAGGAAAATGAAAGCTGAAAAGAATCCTTGTCACTAATTAAAAATGTACTGGAGGGGAGTACAAATGAGGGGGGGGGGGGAAAAAGTAAATAAAGTACTGGGCAAGAATTAAATATATACTTTGGCTATGAATCAATTTGGACTAGAAAGGGGAAGGATGGCTATAATTGGTAGAGCAACATGCTTTGAAGAGTGGGTAAGGGGGGGTAGTTCATGGGAGGATTAAGGGAGATGATGGCCTTTAGGACAGCCATGGCCCTGGAAGGCTTTGCTGGTTCTGAATCAGATGTTTGTTGATCTGTCTTCTAGCCAGCAAGTTGGTGGCTCTTCATTCTCAAATTGCATATTTTTTAGCCCTTCACAGCCTGCAGTGCTTTGAAGATGACATTGTTCACCTTTACAGGCTTTTTCTTTGTCCAGCCACAAAGACCAGAATTGTTTTGCTGTGTACAACTGTGAGATTGGGTAATGATGCTGTTCTCGACTTGCCAGCTGGAGGGAACCAGATGGGAGTAGCTTCTCTGCTCTAGCTTCCCTTCGCAGCCCGGGCTCTTCCCAAGGCAGGAATACATTTCTGGTTATCCCGTTCCTGACAGGAACTGAGCTCTTCTTCTGTTCACAAAGGCAAAGGGTCCTTTCTGTCACATTCATTTCTTTTGAGTGAAGACAGTGAAATCCCAGCCTGCTTTTGTGTTTGCATAGGACTGGATGGTGGAGCTGTCGTGTTCAGGGGAAAACGGCTCAGATAGAGCAGCTGCTTCTTTCTCTGGGTTCCCATGTTTGGATTCTCCCCTGCACTCTCCTCTGTGCTCTGTGGTGAAGACATTGTATATAAGGAGGCAAAATCAAGATTCCTGAGCAGGCTGCAAATCGAACAAACCATTTCTCAGTTTCCTGCCCTTTTTTCCCTCCCCGAAGGATACAAAGGCATGGAACAAGCCCTACAAAAGCTGATTTGCATTTCCATTAAAACCAGATAAAAACAGAAGGGAAAGTTAATATGCAGAAGCTGGGAGAATGACAGCATCACCATTAGGATCACAGAAAATAAAGGTCAACACATAGAAAATACTTGGGTGTCAAATCAGTATGCGGAAGATGACCAGTCATCCTCGGGTTTGCTTTCTGAGTGCATCCTGATTCATGCAATTCCCATAGCGTTTATTTTAGCTATGCACATGGTTTTTAGTATATTTTTTTTTTAACTGAGTTAGGCCAGAAACACTGTGTATTCCTTTGAAGAAGTTTTTGCTAAATATGCTCGCTATTCACTGAATCATAGTAATCAATAATAGGAAATGAAATCCAAGAGCTTTCTGTTTCTTTCTCTAATTAACCCTGAGATTGAGCTCCCTGTGGTACAGCTTTCTCAGGCAGGATGAGTGAGGAGCACAGGTAGCACTAGTGCTAACATGGTACAAGCAGGTTAGAACATGTTTTGATGACTCTTCAGTGTTTTGGATCAGTAATACTTTTTTCTGGCAGCATCAGATGTGGGGAATGCATAATCTTTCTGAGCAGCCAATTAAAGTAATGACTTGGATGGCAAGTTCTTCTCCTTTTTCCTCCTGTGTCTGGCTGTACCCTTCCTATCAAAGAAGTTATATCTTAATTGGCAATCCCCCCTGCATCTGCTCACTCCATCACCCCCTGTAGAGAGGCACAGTGCGTAATTAAAAGGGAGTTTGTGTTTGTTTATCTCTGGAATTTCACTTGTGCTTTTGTAGGTGTTTCAAAGGCAGATGAGTTTACAGAGACCTTGCTAAGTAATTAATCTTGTAATATTTAAAAAAAAAGAAAAAAAGCTGAATTCATTGGAGATGAGAAGGAGCCTCAAAGTTCTCAAAATGGGTGTGTTGGAAAGAGGAGTGTGGGGAGACCCATCGGAGGAGCCAGTTTTCCTAGGAGGGCGATATATATGACCACCCTGAAAAGTGAAGGCTTTGGCTGCACTATTCCTCTAACATGCTTCTCCCCCGAAATGAGTGGCTGCTCCTGGAAGTGGCACACACTAGTCTGTGGCCACAGCACGGAGCCTTTACATGGGGGAATGTTTTATAGTCGTGAACCAAGCCAGCAACTCATTACTTCTAAGCCTATAGTTTTATAACTCAGTGGGTCTCAAGCACTTTGCAGTTATGCATCATCTTTAACGCTCTCAATTACTTGCAGAGGACTACACGTTTTTGTCATCAAAATTTTAATTAAAGTCACTGCTGAGGTGTGATGAGATCCCCTGAGACAGATGTGAACTTCTTCCTATGGCTTGAGAGACCAGCGGTCTGTAAAATATTGCTCTTCATTTTCAGAGAAAATGAGTGAAGGAGGTTTTTGGGAGCAGCGTTCTCCCAGTACTGGAGGTTTTTTTGCTACCTCTTGTTCTGCCCAAAAGAAGGCACATTGCCAGGGATGTACTGGCTGGACCTTGGGAACAGCTTACAGCACAGGCATCCTACCAGGGTCTTGCTGGGGTTGCACTGACCTGGATCTGGAAAAGCTGCTGCTGTGCCCATCTCTTCTCAGGCCAGGTTCTTCTGAGGGGTTCAGCTGCTGCCGTGCAAGGTGTTGTGCCATTTCAGCTCTCTGTGAAGGCTGGTTGGTATTTCACACCACTGGGCTTTAGAAAACGCTTAAAATCAGATGACAAAATGTTTAATCATTCTGAGTTTGGTTTCTTCTCTCCCTTTTTATTCCACCCTCTGCACCAGGCTTTAGCTACAAGACTGTGTAAAGCAGTTGCTTATTTGCAAAGGCAGAAATAAGGGTAGTGTGTGTGCAGCTGTGACTGTAACAGTAGCATGCACATATTTCATATACCCATAGGGGACAGTGGTATAGTTTATCTTGCATGCAGCAATGCTCATGTCTCATCATCAGAACCGTGCAACATAAATGGGTAAGGAGTAATAGTGCATCACTGTGGCTGCTCTGACGTGCCTTGAACTGCATACGAAGTCAGAAATTTCATGTGAACCGAAAGCTGCTGAGTATCTAGGATTGACTCCGTGATGTTCTTTCACATTTACTTGCTGGGTGCTTGACACAAAATAGTGGTTTTTGGTCCCTTTTCGACTTTGGCAGTGCTGAACCATGAGCACAGCACACTCAAGGGAGCAAAAAAAAAAAAAAAAAGTAAATGTATGCTGGTCATATAGACCAGAAATAAAGCTGCTGGATAGATTATTGAGAGTTGTACTGCTTACCCTACCTCCACTGGCTCATTAAATATGATGAACCTAAGCAAAGAAGATTGCTCTCTCCTGCTTTCCCTCAAGTGCAGAGTGATCTGGCTAAAGTGGTCCTGTGATGATCTGTCTTATGTGTGGTTGGAGCAGGGATTGGAGCATGCAGTAGGATGTCTTTGGATATGTTGTGCTCCAAGCTGTGTTTCTGCTCCCCTGAGCCAGAGGTTGTACTCATGCCTAGTGTAGTTCCT